>NC_085101.1:1192200-1217200 GCF_963422355.1 Corticium candelabrum | reverse complement strand
GCAACTCACTCGACTTTAACTCCCACTATCTGCCATTGGTCAGCAACCGTTTCATCATTGGTCAGCATCGAGTAAGCCACAGTAATAGCCACGTGTGAAAGAACAAAAGAACACAAGCTGTTTGAAGAATTCAAAGTACTGGAATTCAAAGTACTGGAATTCAAAGTACTGGAATTCAAAGTACTGGAATTCAGAGTACTGGAATTCAAAGAACTGGAATTCAAAGAACTGGAATTCAAAGAAGTGGAATTCGCAAAACTGGAATTAGAGAAACTGGTGTTGCTGCCATTGCTTTAGAAACAGAAACAGATACCTTATGTTCAGACACACTGTTTAACGAAATAGCAGAAACACTGTACTCACAATATAATTTGAACCCATTCGGTTTCAACTTGTGGATCTGAAGTCGCATATCGACCAACATGGGTGGCTGCTACTAATGTTTCCTGTTCTTCATTCACTTTCTGCCTAACCTCATCACATCTGTCTCTCAGGTCTTCCAAAGACAAAGTCAACAAACAGCCAGAAAACAAATCATGACCAAAACCTATAGACTGTCTCCTGACTTGAGAACAAGAACTGTCCGATAAAGACTGCCACACTCTTAGTTGGTTCTTAATACTCACATTGACTCGATTAGAGTTGTAATCAAATATTCCACTAACCAATGACCCACTTGTAGCAATAGAATATCCAGGATTACCAGATAGAACTCCTGAAGAATTTAGAGCAGCATCCAATTCTGGCAAGGAGAGATTCAGTAATGAATTACTCAGAAATTCTTTGGGTACATACACAAATTTGACTTCAAAGTTTTGTGACAATTTGACTTGCCTATTAGTTTCATTATTGATATCACCCGATGATATGAATGTACTGCTTTCTTCTTCACTGAGAGAGATGTTGGCCAGTAAGTACAAAGCTCGAATTGCCACGACATTGCCTGAATTCCAATATAATATGTATTGAAGACGCTGAACAACATTCTCACACACTTCAGTATCGTCATTGAATGAAGTTTCCAATGGTACACTTTGCAAATTGTCCATGCTAGAAACGCCACAAAGCATTTTCTCAGCAAACCCACTAACACCAGTTTGATCTGTCAAATCCTGAGAAAAGTTCCATGCTAAGCCAGCCAATGACACTGTTTCTGGAGCAGATCCACAGTAGTACTCGTAACGGTATACAGCTTTGACATCAGACTGAGGTGATGCTCTAACTGTGTGCGATGAAGGACACTCTCTAGTTACAAACGTTTCAGGAATCAAATAGAACAGAATGCTCAATGGTGAAACAGAAGTACAGCTAACAGCAGATACCAAACGACTACATGCAGTCTGAGAGTTGGTAAGGTAGCCAATAGGACCAACCTCTGAGCATTGTTCTGTCAAAGTGGTAAATGGCAGAGATAACTGCCCTACTGTGGTTAACCCACTCAAGTGTGTTATGGTAGTGACTACTGGATCGCCTGATCGATAAACGGATTGTCCTGTCTCTCTCAGAAATGAATTACTAACAACTAGAGTAGAATAAGATACAATACCGGCCATGTTGAGTCTCAGATTATCATACTTTGAACCATCATTGGCCACATCAACAGAATCGTATACAAGGCCTTTGCTTGGATTACTGTCTTTGATTACACACATCACATCATGCCATTTGTCTTCATTTGCACTATTCATAGAACAACTCTTGTCAAATTGTTGAGCAGTCACAGAACTGCCCGGCAAACAGTCTCCAAACAGTGTTGTATCTGCTGTAGTGCATTCAGGGTCACAGCAGCAGTTAATGTCACAAACCATTAATGTAAAGTCACATGAACAAGGCATAGATACTGAAGTTGAATCTGCAGATGTGCTGGTGGGATTTGCAGTACTCTCTACATTCGGCAAAATATGCACCTCAATCAAAAGATTGGCAACTAGATCACTATATGCCTGCAAAATTCTGGAATCAGTTGGCACAACAGAGCAACATGTCAACAATATGAGAGATGTGTTGGGTGAAGACAAAGACCCAGCACTAAGTCTCATTGTAACAGTCTGATATTGAACTGCTTGCTGTGTGAACAGTTAACATAATTGTTAGCAAGTTACCTCTACACTGTACAATGTAGTTCCTCACCCGAAACTGTAACATCTCTGGAGATACAATAATATGTAAGTCGTCAGACAGTTGTACTGTACTGTTCAAAAGTGTTGAGTTAACATCTGAAAAAAATTACTGTTAATAGCATTGACGCTTTCGTGTGTCTGCCAAATGAGCTACCTTTCAACTGCTTCTAACTAGCATGTATATGTAGGAGTGTGTGCAACTCTGTGTGTGTGTGTGTGTGTGTGTGTGTGTGTGTGTGTGTGTGCGTGTGTGTGTGTGTGTGTGTGTGTGTACGTGTACGTGTGTCTGTCTTCGGATAACTATCTGAAGAGCACATCCATTTTGAAACTCACACCAAGAAACAAATTTTGAGAATCAAACTCGTTATTGTCAACATCAAGCAACATTAGATAGATATCAATCAAGTAAAACTTAAACAATGAAGGAAAAATTAAATTAGAAAAAAAGCAAAAACAGCAGAAGATGTTCCATTGCCTGAGCCCATAGCAGGCATGCCAGGAGTTCAAGTGTGTGCATGCAAACATTACAAATCTGTATGTAACATGAATATGTAAAAAGCAACATAACATTGAATATCCTCACCTGTGCTGTCCCCAAATTTTCTGCATAAAGCTTGTGACTTAAATGTCAAATCAGTCTCATTTAATGCAAGTCCTTCAGCTGCACATCGAAAAGCAACATCGATACTATCACCTTCTTTAGTGGAAGGCGGAGGATCCAAATAAAGTAAAATGTCAAGTGGAGAGCCAACAAACTGAGAAGAAGTTGAACGAAGAAATGCTTCAGGATGTGCAAGTACAAACGTAGAGCCTTGACCTGCAAACACATTCAAGATGGCCTTGTGAGATACGTTTTAGACAAACGTCAACAGCAACAGCTACCATACAAAACCACCACAAACTACCAGCAAGGGCACACCACATTTGTCCAAAGTGGCTAAACATAACCAAACCTTCCGCCAATAAAGTTGACACCAATCAGAGTGCAGCAACACATGTGTATGAAACTGTATTGAGCCATAATGCAATAGACCATCTCAACAGTAAGTTGATATATGTTTAAGGAAAATGAACAAACTCCTAAAACTAGCAATTAAAGCTGCGCTTACACCGTCCCTTCCCCAGCTATGAGCCTTCTAAAACCACTTTAGGATCGTTGCAAAGAGTTACAAATTTATACACTATTTTCCTATGGTTACTACTTGTAAAATCTGTGTGCTACTTGTAAAATCTATTTAGTGTGCTACTTGTGAAATCTATCTAAATCACTTCAATTGATGCAAGTCCATAAATAGTCTGTAGTCGTCAAAGCACAGTAACAAAAGATCACATAAGGAACATAAAATCACATTAGAGCAAATAATTTCGTGTTAGCAGTTACAGACAGGTAAGTCCTGTTTTTTAGTCCTAACAAGAGCTGGCAATCGTAAACATGAATCGCACAGTTCTGAAAAACTCTTTTGTGAACATTTGTAATCTGATTGGCGATTTGTCAATTGTCTCTGGTTGCCATGTCCAACAAAATTGCAAATACTGCTTGGCAATTGGACCGCTCTGAAGATGTGGCACATTCCTGAGCGTGACAGGAACAGACAGCCAGTCAGCCACCCACAAAACATAGCCCACAAATCAGAAGTCAATTAACCCTTATACATTTTGAGTAAGCTACTCCCAAGTCTTGCGACCTTTAATTAAAAAGTCCAATTTCTTACGGTTCATAGCAGAAACAATAAACAGCTAATCATGATGCAAGCAAGAAACAACATGTCACAACGCAATCAGCTTCTTTTACAACTGGTTCGGCAACAAAAATCTTGAAAGCAGTTGCAGAGTAATCACTTACAAATACTTGTCGTTTTTTTAGTATGAGTAAATATAATGTTGTACATTGTCACACAGTAAAATAGTAACATGAAACAGACAACATGTACATACACAACAAAAAAAGTGCTTTGTGACAAGTGTAAACGATAAGCAGACACATGGACAACACAAGACATTGAAATATAGACAGAGGAGGTAAATATGGGAACCAACAAGGACCCAAAAAACAATACTACAATTAGATAAAGACAACTAAAGACTAAAACAAGTGAAAAAAAAGTACACAACCGTTTGGTAAAAGATAATCTACACACCTCGTGACAGTTGTCTTGTGTACTGACTGCCATTTGTGGACTGAGCTGAACAAAATACTTGGACTGGCAAGCCTGCTGCAGAGACAGTATAGTTCACCTAACCCATACCAAAACTTAAATAAAACACCAATCGCAACCAATATCAACATTGCATATATCTACCATGACTCTGTCAGAACCACCTGCTGCTCTGCTGTCTGCAAATTGCAGTATCAGTCCTCTTGAGACTAAACATATTTAGCGAGTGAGTTATGACAACTGGCACACAAAAAATGTTCATACGTTCCTCATCTTACAACTAACAACTAACTGCTGATTAGTGAATCCTTTCCTTGCTAAAGTTTAAGGCATCTGCTACATTAATGTCAGTAGCAACAGAGCTGGGGAGCAGAACAGGCAATTGCCCCCCAAACTTGACGATCAACATCTGCAAAGAAATTTGGAAGAAAATAATTGAATTTTAGTACTCTACTATGACTGTTATATAAACACTTTCTCTTGCCTATGAGGAGTATTTAAGTTAAAGCTCAACATCAGAAAGCGCTTCCAAACAGGAAATGCCGACAACGCACTCTTGGTGGGGCATGGGGAACTTCATGTACTCTGACGTGCTTTTATGCCTCCCTCCCAACTTGAGCCGCTCTGCTGCCACTGAATTTCATGCAGTTAGTTTTCATTATATGTACATTAGAGACATTGTATTAGCAATAGCATATTACATGCATTTAATTAACAAAACTACATACAGTCTCTATCAGACATTCTTTATGGTAATGTATGTGTGTGTACGTGTGTGTGTGTGTGTGTGTGTGTGTGTGTGTGTGCACGTGTGTGTGTGATATCAGAGTTTGCTTTACACTGCAGCTCTTATGGTTGTGGATTTACTGTTGTAAATCATGCCAGCCTTGTAAACCACCAGAGACAGAAACATGGTCAGTCCCTGACTAGCCAATGTCAGTACTGTCACCAAACATTCCGCCAACAAGGCCTCCACAACCACGAGCATTTCTGCTGTCAGAGAACATCCACTCCTCCGATATAGCCTATAGTGACCTTGGCCTGCATCGTTTCTCATTGGAATGAACGCAGCGTGAAGTGAAGTGAAGTGTGTGTGTGTGTGTGTGTGTGTGTGTGTGTGTGTGTGTGTGTGTGTGTGTGTGTGTGTGTGTGTGTGTGTGTGTGTGTGTGTGGTGCTGTAGCTTAATTGGTTAGAGAGTGCATTTGGAAAATAAAAACATCTGGGACCTTGCAGGGTTGCAGGTTCAAGTTGCAGTGATGGCAAACTATCGCATAATTTCCTTAAGCAAGAAACTTACACAGTTGCTTCCCTCGACTCAGGAGTATAAATGAGTGCCTGGTCATTGACTGGGGTGGACATGACTGCTGATTTGGAATCATGAAAGTAAAATCATGCAAGCAACATCATGCAGCAGACAGGTACTTGTGGGCATTGATGTCCAGTCCCAAAGCTGCGACAGTTAGTGCGCCTGCATGACTCCGGCAAAGCTCCAGGTGGATTGTAGCGCTGACCCTGTGCATCTTTTTTTGGGATCCTTCGTGTAAATGGGATCTGAAAAATTTCTGACGAATGGGATTCGTGCTGTATATCGCTATTGCTGCCTTTGATTGTTTCAACGATGTCTTTACCGACATGTCTACATTGAATATAGCAGTTGTAGCACCTCGCTTCTAGTAGAATGCGCATCATTGAACTGTAGAAATTGAAAGAAGCGACGCAGTGACTCCAAACTTGCTGTGACATCTTCTTACAATAGTTCAAAGGTACTCATTGTGTTTACAGAGTGATTTCGCAGGTTGTTTCGGGTCGTATCACCACTCGTATAAGCAAGGCAAATGGCGAACGATGCGCGTTCTTCTAGAAGTGAGGCGCTGCAACTGCTATATTCAATGTAGATATGGCGGCGAAGACATTGTTGAAACAATCAAAGCCCCAATAGCGATATACAGCTCAGATCCCATTCGCACGAAAGATCAAAAAAGATGCACAGGCCCTAAGCCTCCAAGTAGCGTATAGAGGCCCCTGTCTCTAGAGGCAGGGGCAGCTATCTCCGCAACTGACCTTAAGGTCAACGTCGAATGACGTTGAGGGATTGACATTTGTCCATTTTTTGTCCATTTGTCCATTTTTTTGTCCATTTGTCCATCTGTGTGTGTGTGTGTGTGTGTGTGTGTGTGTGTGTGCGCGCGCGTGTGTGTGTGTGTGTGTGTGTGAGTGTGTGAGTGTGTGTGTTTGTGTGTGTGTGTGTGTGTGTGTGTGTGTGTGTGTGTGTGTGTGTGTGTGTGTGTGTTTATGTGGGGATTTTGTCGTGCAACCTCCTCGTTGGTAATCCTTGGATACTGGGTTGGCATCCCAATCTGTTCCGTGTTCATTTCATGATGAACAGAAAACAGCAGCCTTCAAAACCAAGCTCACTACAAAGTCTAAGTCGTATGCCCTTCTTCACGCAAAAGGCAAGACTAGACTGGCTTGTTGGAATGTTCAATCTGCGGGTTCTCTTAGTTCTCAAAGCTTCAAGCTTCGTCAAATTGTTAGAACAATGTTTGACAAACATATTGACTTGCTGGCTCTCTCTGAGTCACGCTGGTGGGGTCATGGCACTACTTCAATGCAGTCTTACACCATTCTTCACTCGGGCTCCGACTCTTCACATTCTGGTGGAGTTGCCATTATCTTCTCTCCCCATGCTCGAGTAGCTTGGGAAGCAGCTGGAAGTATTTTCAAGCCCATCAATGGAAGAATTATGTATATCCGATTGAAATCACATCTCTCCTACATCACAGCTTTTGCTATCTATGCTCCGATTAATCCTGTCACCTCAACAACTGAAGCCAATCAACCGTCTGAGAACTTCTACAACGAACTGCATTCTGCAATGGCAACCATTCCAGCAACAGACATGGTCACTATTCTAGGGGATTCAATGCACGAATAGGAACAGACAACAACACTTGGCATAAAGCTCTTGGTCCTCATGGGGTAGGTGAAGTTAACGGAAACGGCAAACGGTTGTTGGATTTTTGTGTCACCAACAAACTTCTTATTACTAACACCTGGTTTCGGCACAAGTTACAACATCAGTATTCTTGGCATCGCAATGGTGACCATACCAATCCTGGTCATGTCATAGACTATGTACTAGTTAGTGCCAAGCATCGTTCTTCCGTTATGAACACGCGTGTTTACCTGGGAGTTTAACATCAATCAGACCACGAGCTCGTCGTCTCCACCTTTCAATTCAAGATTAAAACAAAGAGTCGTCAGTATCATCATCCTTCTCCTCGACAGACCAAGTTTTTACCATCGGACAAAATATTAGCCTTTCGTGCATCTCTCGCAGATGCTTATGTCAGCCACAATGCTACCCCTAGCCCATGTTCACCTTGTATTGAGGATGAGTGGGCCTCCTTCAAGTCAGCCATCCAGGAAGCCAGTGGCAACCTACCACCCTTGCCAAAGAAGATGGAGGCGGATTGGATCACAGAAGTGAGAAACCTCTCCAGAAAGAAGAAAGAAGCGTGGCTACACATACGGAACATATCTAGTATTGATGGCCAGCAACATCCAAATGCCTTGGCAGAGTATCGCAGACTGAGAAGTTTAACCAAGGTGGCTGCTGACAAGCAAGAAATGCCTGGTGGAGTGCTAGAGCAGTAGAAGCTGAAAAGAAAGCAAACATGTTACAGCAACTAGGTTGTGGTGGGAGCATAGTCAAAGAGCTCAGGCTACTTAAGAAACAGGCATCCAAGCCTTCATCATCCAACATCCTAGCAAGGAATAGATCCATTCTCTCAAGTGACATTGACACGCTTCAACGTTGGGCAGAACACTTTGCAGAAGTGTCTAATTGTTGCTCATCAAACTGCCAGTTGGATACTGATGTACTACCCGACATCATTGCTGCCATACCATCTTACAGAGAACTATTCCCAGATGATGAAAACTTGTCCCAGCCCATATCTGAAGATGAGATTCAGGTAGCTATCGCACAGCTCAGAGATGGTAAGGCTCCAGGAGATGACGGCATATCTGCTGAGTTGCTGAAGTTGGGAGGAGATGAAACCATCTGCTGTCTCACTTCACTGTTCAACTTCATCTGGAGCAGCGAGAGTATCCCCTCAGATTGGTTGAACCACCTCATTGTCCCTCTTCACAAGAAGGGAAGTCGTTCCAAGTGCAACAACTATAGAGGCATTGCCCTCTTGAGCATCCCCAGCAAGGTTTTTAATCATGCTATATTGAACAGGATCAAACCCAGAGCGGAGGCCCTCTTGCGTGAGAACCAGTGTGGCTTCCGCAAGGGCAGAAGGTGCACCAACCAACTCTTTTCTCTCAGGGTGTTGATGGAAAAAGCCAGGGATTACCATCGTCCTTTATACATCTGTTTTGTAGACCTCGGTAAGGCCTACGATTCAATCAATAGAGCAGCTCTTTGGTCTGTTCTTCAGTATTGTTACCACTTGCCATCTAAGCTACTCAAAATCATTGAAGCATTGCACAGTAACACTGCTGCCGCTGTAAGGACCTATGGTAAAATCTCAGATCATTTCTCTGTTTCTAGTGGTGTCAAACAGGGTTGCGTACTTGCTCCAACCTTATTCAACCTCTACTTTGACTCTGTGATTCGACTTGTCATTAGTGATCCCCAACCAGATGTAGGTGTGTGCTTGTCATATCTTCTGGATGCTGACCTGGTAGGAAACAGGAAGAAGCTTACATCAGAGGTGTCAGTGTCAGACCTTGAATATGCTGATGATATGGCATTGATATCTGATTCTTATGAAAGTCTATCCTCCTTGCTGAAATCTCTGGATTCGTCTTGCCATCACATGGGCTTACCATCAATTACAAGAAGACCAAGCTTCCAGCTGTCCTAACTGGAGCTGATGCCCATTCTCCATCTCCCATTTCTTTGCATCCTGATTGTGATCCAATTGAGGTGGTACCATCCTTTCAGTACCTTGGAAGTTCTTTCTAATAATTGCTCCATGGATGTTGAGATATCAACACAGATAACCAAAGCATCTCAGTCATATGGGTCACTTAATTGCATCCTTTGGCACCAGAGGAAGATCAAGTCTAGTACCAAGCCGAACATCTTTGTCTCTGTAGTTCTTTCCACCCTTTTTTATATGGTTTGGAAACAGCAGTACTTCTGGAGCCGCAGATACATCGCTTAGAGCTTTGTGATGAGAAGCCTCCGCTCCATCCTTGGAGTGTCCCTATGGGACGGCAAGAGAGACACCTCCATCAGAAAGATAGCCAACCTACAAAGAATCTCCACCATGCTGACACAGAGACGTCTTCGGTTATTGAGTCACATCTTGTGCATGGATGAGTGTCGTCTACCAAGGAAGCTTTGGTGTGTGCATCACCCCAAGGTAGACAGACGTTCAGTCGGAGGCCAGAGAATGAGATGGAACGATTTGGTACTGAGGGATTTAAGGAATTGCAATCTTGATGGGGTTTGGAGGATACTAGCAGAAGATAGGAATGAGTGGAGGAATCAGATCTGGGCTGCCACACAGGAAGTAAATTTCAAGAAGGAAGAACAAGAGAAATACTGCAAGGATGAGCAGAAACGTCGCCGCGAAGCAAGGCAAACGACATCAGAGTTTGCTTTACACTGCAGCTTTGATGATTGTGGATTTACTGTCGTAAATCATGCCAGCCTTGTAAACCACCAGAGACAGAAACATGGTCAGTCCCTGACTAGTCAATGTCAGTACTGTCACCAAACATTCCGCCAACAAGGCCTCCACAACCACGAGCGTTTCTGCTGTCAGAGAACATCCACAACCTCCGATATAGCCTATGGTGACCTTGGCCTGCATCGTTTCTCATTGGAATGAACGCAGCATGAAGAAGTGAAGAAGTGTGTGTGTGTGTGTGTGTGTGTGTGTGTGTGTGTGTGTGTGTGTGTGTGTGTGTGTGTGTGTGTGTGTGTGTGCAAATGGCACAAAATTGCTTCCTCTACACGAATATCAATACGACTGGGTGATGACAGTAGCTTCTAATCTCTTCAAAATCACCATAAGTATGACAATCTCAGACATCTTCACGGCAGCCAAAAAGTGAAGACCTGGTGTTCTTGGTGCCCAGTTAATATTAATAAAGAATTCAACTACTATCTGACATCTGACAAACTAACAATGCAACAACAACTAATATCAGCAAGAATCATCCCATGAAAATTCTTTATCAATAAGGATTGTAAGTTCCATTCTATGCTGATGTTTCCTACCAAAGTCACTAAAGAGTAACTGCAATGCAAAAATCAAAAATTCTTTTATTTTGGAAATCGATAGTCCTAGTTGTATACATGACAGGAAAAATAGTTTTAGATTTTTAAGGTGAGTCTGTCGCTGAGAAATAGCAGGTAAAAGTTGCTTCCGGTTCTTCAAGTTCTGGTAACAAGCGTGGTATAGTTACTACTAGTACACATCACAGAGGGAGACGTGTGTGCGTCTCCTTCCAAAATGACTACAAGGCAATGCTATTAAGGTAGAGGTGACGACAGTGACATCTATTCTTCTGAAGAGCTCTCCGAAGGTTTTTAAGTGCTGATACCGTTCTGTCATCGCATGAATAGCAGGATGAGGAAGATCTGCTGGGAGCCATTAGACCATACAGGTTCAAGCTCAGAGGCAGTGCCTCTGAAGCTTTGAGATCACTGCCTTGGAAACAGACAAAGAAGTGGAGTGGCCACCAGATAGCCTGTCACCATCGTAAGTAGTAGAAGTAGCAAACATAATCGATGCACAATCGGGTAAACAACCATCACAGGTGTAGCCGCGGTTGTTGTGAGATGATGGATATGTACTCGTGTGGAATGCATGTGTTGTCAAAATGTATTTGAAGTCGTCTCAAAAAATGATGCAATAATAACGTCAAATACTAAAGATAATAATGGCCTAGTGTACCGTACTGCATGGTGAGTTCATGCAAAATTTAGATGCTGTGAGAAAGACTACAAAACAAGTTGACGTCCAAGCATTGAATTCACGTTGACAAAAGGTATACTTTCACTGCACAATACTGTAATGCATACGACCGCATACACCACACATGATGATCAAGCACCTGTATACGCAAGTCTAGTCATCAAGAGTCTGACCTCCCCTAGCCATTTCCAGTACTTTCAGTCCTGCACGAGATCCTCATTTTCCCGCTCCTCAAATGTGACTCTCCTTTCTTTTGCAAAGCTTCCAGAGTGCTGCAACCTTGAAGTGTGAGGGCAGGCAGACGGAAAATAGTGGCCTCAATTTCGCTCTTCTACAAACCAGACAAAGTTCTTGAATAGACCTGGCTGTACCTCGAAGCAATCAGGCTCAGAGTGGCTACTACAGACTCCTGTCACACAGTAGGATGCTTTGTACTCATGAAGTAGTAATCGCCCAGACGACACACACGTCTAATTCTTGTCCTCCTTATTTGCGATTCCCACTGTTTGTAAACCTTGGGATCTTCGGAAATTGAAATACACTTGCGTCTGACTTTTGTGAATTGATGCATCCTGCAGCCACGCAACACCGAACCATTCTTTCGCCACAGATTCCTTTGTTTACAATACACGCTAGCGTAGACTCCTCTGTGACGTGTACACTACACCACGCCCACTAACGAAACTTGAAGAACCGGAAGTAATTTGTCCTGCTACTTCTCAGCTACATGGGGAGACTTAACTTAACAATCTAAAACTATTTTCCTGTCATGTGTGCAACTAGAACTATCAATTTCCAGCATACATTTTTTGATTTTTACGTTGCAGTAACCCTCTAGTAATAGCGTCATAGTTACTTTGATCCCAAACACTCCACACTTAATTGCTGCTAAATGCATTCCCACAAAACATCCAGAAAATGAGTTACACACCCCTTAGAAACCCTGGTGCCCAGACACTTCAAACCTTATCGTAGACCCATGCATATGTAGTCATACACATGACAAATGCAGTAGAAGAAAAGAACAAGAACCACATCTTTTCACGGTTGCCTTCCAAGGTGTGACACGCACACATACTGTAGATGCATGCATACATGCATGCACGTACGTATGCACACATGTACATGTATGCATACACATGCACGCATGCATGCACGCATGCACGCACACGTGCACACACGCAAACTCACGCACACACAAACGCGTGCACACACGAGCGCGTGCACACACACACACACACATAAATAATAAAAATGCCTATCATTTGCCTGTCTGTCCGCTTTCTATCTCTCTGCTTTGTGTTCTAAATTTTCATCCACTAGATCCACTAAATTTGATCAGTCTTGAAGAATTAGCTATTCCTAGGTCAAGAACACTGCAGTTACACAGCAAGAGTAGTGGATTGGCCCTATGACAAGTACAAGTTCCACTGCGTTCAAATAATAATCATCCCCTAACAGTTAGCCTCGGTTCCAGACGCTTTCCCATATGTACTACTGCAAGTGACAGGTATATGAGGTCAAAAGTAGGAGGAGCGAGCGGGAAAGCATCTGGGCGCACTGTTAATACGAACAAGTTCAGGGGCGGGAAAGCTATTAGATTCAAATTATACCATTAGTCTAACTGCATTAGGTTGCACAATGCAATCGTAATACGATGTAGGTAACTCATCAGTCAGTTCCATTCGAATAACATCAAAACACTGAGCAAAACACGCTAACCACTGAACGACGCAGTGAACTTCGTCTGCAACAACAGCAACGACGTGATCGCGGAATCGACTCTGTTGGAGGCGTTTCTCCAATGGACTGCCAAACACAACGCTGACATCACCACGTTGAATCTGTTCGTCTTCAAACAAGCTAGCACCTATCATTGCAGCTGTTACGCCGAGTTCTGTCAAGCTTGCTACCTGGTCTCTCATGAGAGAAAGTAATGGCTTGGATGAAAAGAGCAGTCTGCATTACCAAAGACCCACAAAGTGTTGCACACTCTTAGCATCATGTGGAATATCCTAGACTTGCCATTGCCAGTTGGAAAACATGTGAGACCATCGTCTCCTCGGGCCAGGTGACATATCATGTATGCAGAGGTGCTGCAACGACTTCACAGCCTCGATCACGAATTGAGGACAGCAAACAGTTACTGCTTCCGCTATTGAATCATCTGAGATGGATCTACGAGGATCAGTCTATCTACTACAGGCGTAGCTTTGATTTCTAATTCACTCGGGAAGACCTCCATCGCAAGAAACGCTGCAGCTGTTGTAATACTAGCCTAACTGTGTGCCTAACAATGTTAATTAGTATGTCTACGATTGTAACCGTAAACTAAGTGGTATTGTTCTTGTTGTAGACCAATCAAAACCACCGCTTGGAGCAAGCGGGAAGTTTCTATTGGTGCAGAGCGTTTTATGTTTAATAGCTTTCCCACCCCTGAACTCGTCTGCAGTAGAAGTGCACCCAGACGCTTTCCCGCTCGCCCCTTCTAGTTATGACCCCATATACCTGTCACGTGCAGTAGGACATACGGGAAGCAACTGGAACCGAGGCTACCTAACAGTTTGCATCAAAAAGCTATTAATATTCGCATGCAGCAAGTCACTACACAGAATCTCGCCACAGATTCCAGATTCATGATTTCATCTGTCTCAAAAGCATTATTTTTGTCTCCTGGTAACAAAGTTCAACAGTAGATATAGTGACCCAAACCAGCCCTACAGTAACAGCAAACTCATTCCATAATGTAAAATAAGATACCTTCATCCTTCAACATGACTAGCGTCTCGATCATGTAGCCAAACAACACTAATCCTGCTTCCTGACTGAAATCACTTGCATATCCAGGCCAGGATCCAGATGGGGGTTCAGGGAGTTACAAACCCTCTTTTCCAATAGGCGTGGTTCAACACTGATAAAGGAAGGTGTGCATGGCCTCGCACTCGTACATCCAGTAAGAAAATTGGTACTTTCAAGTCCAGAAATTTTACTACTCATAAATTTTAGTACTTCTGCCCATGAAGTAGTTCATACACATGTTATTTTAGTACAGGACATCAGTACACTGTACTATAGCCAAATTCAAGTGCATCTATCTATAAATTTTAGGATTCATGTTATTTTAGTACAACCAGGTATCTGTACGAAAATAAATAAAATTTCATGAGTTCGAAAATTTCTGGATTTACAGTATGTGATGGCTTGGCTGCTGCCCTTGCGCACATTATCTGGTCAGATTACATAAAAAGTTCTGCTTTGCTATCACGGATGGGCTTTTGAACCTTCTAGACTGACTATCTCAAGACTACGAACAGTAAAAGCACAATGGAATATGTCCATACGTGACGGTCAGATCAATGCTGCTGATTTGCATACTTTAGGGGGCGGTCGCTTTTAACTATCCGGGGGCGGTCACTTTATGAGATAAACCCTACATGCTACCCATGGCCCCTGCTTATCACAAACTTCAAAAATTGTGACCCCAGCCAAGGAAGTTATAAAAACCATAACCCCACTACTGATTATGAGTCAGTCCAACCAAGAGTTTCACGGATTGCACCAGACGGGTCGTTTATGTTATCTGACGCTGTAAATTCTTAGTAAAAAGTCAATAAAACTCGATTTTCACAAAGACTGCAGGTAACGTCTAAACCGACAAGCATCGATACAGAAGCTATAAGTTCTTTCTCGTCTTCACTTGTTTCTGACTCTGCATTCTAGTACATTCAGTACATCTTCATCGAATATATTATCAGATTGACTTTCCAACCCTACATTACCGGATTCAGATCCTTCATGATTGCTTTCGTCAGAAACTCCAACAGTTTTGCTATATCTGCAATGCATGCTTCTTTTACTAAATGATTTGATATGTGCACGACTTTCTACTAAAGCTGTACTGTCTTTTTCTTCAATTCCTTACTTTCAGGAGCCAGCTTACAATGGGAAACATACTTCCTCACCTCAGAACTAAGAGACTGCAAGAGCGACACGGAGGATTGAATGGGTCAGTTTCTTTAGTGCTCTAGTGGACTTCGTAATTTTCTTGGCGAGCTCAACAAGCTCTATCTAATGTATCTACTTATTAATTATCAGATCTATCGGAAGACATTGCTAAATATGCATAGTATAAATTTGATATGCACTGCACATTATGCGCCAAAGAGTCTTGGAGTCTAAATCTGCTTACATCGATCTAGCTACATCTGGAACAAGGGACTCAAGAGAGCGCTTCATTTTTGTTTATTGATCCTACATCTGGTGTAAATATTAAATGCAGATTGGTCGCATACAAAGGTACAGTGCAAGCAGGCCTCTGACTGAAGAGGGTCGATTCCTTTGCACCCTCCAAATCCCCTATATAGGTACGCACCTGGAGAGAAACACACACACACACACACACACACACACGCACGCACGCACGCACGCATGCACGCACGCATGCACGCACACACACACACACACACACACACACACACACACACACACACACACACACACACACACACACCATGCAGTCTTTTTAGATATTAATTAAAGTAAGGTGCTCATCTGCTAGGCCATGAGCGCCATTTCACCATTAGCCTCAAACTTCCAGACCAGAAAGCACGCAAACCGCACGACTCTTCTAGTAGTCTGGACCACAATGATACTAAAATGATTTCGGAAGTACTTATTAAAAAAGGATGCTAAATGGTAGTCTAACAGCATAGAATCGTTTCACCTAGTTCAATAATGAGATAGCAATATACCATGCTTTTCCATTACACAAACATATCATTTGTAAATGCCATGAGATCTCACGAACGACAAGAGACATCTGCCGTGTTTGCGGCAATATCTTGGTGGACAGCACGAAATGAAGACTCTTTGATTCTGAGGGAGAAGGCTAGCTAGTCTAACCCAACAGTGTAAAAGGTTTTGAGGACTGTCGCCTAAGACTTAGCAAGAATGGACATTGGCACCATATAAGAGAGAACTAATCCGGACTTTGTTGAGGTCAAGTGATCAGAGCAACTCATTCACTAAATATTTGGATATCTTTTATTAATACCCACACAAAGTTCACAAAAGGGAACTTATAGAAACAGATCTCACTCTTTAAGACCAACGCCATGCATGTAGTTTCATACGACATTCTACTAAGAAGTTCCTTTTCTCTAGGGGCTAGTGTACTGAAACTTCTCTCACATTCACTAATTTAGCTCAGCTGCTGTACCTCATGACGTGCTGACACCTTACTTTTAGCACAGAACACATGCAGGAAACTGCATGGCCTCTAGATGGATAAAAAATAGTGTCCGCAAAATGTCTGTCAATTGGTACCTCACGCTGAAAGTCCACTGTACCATATAAGTACTACTAAAATTTTTAGTTATACTGGATTAGATTTTGCTGACATGGCCAGACTATTATCAGCAGGTCTAGCCACGCCAAGACTACTACTGGAATCAGGAATCTTCTGGCAACAGGTGCATGCCTGCCACCCAAAAAATGAGCTAGAGCTAGTCTGAGTCACTTCAAAGTTTGTGTACTTAGCATAACCAACATTCCAGATCTAAGACACTGATTGGCTTAGAAGGCTATTTCCAAATTAATTTTTGTACCGTTCTGGTCCAGACTAGTGGAATAGTGTGCTTCATGCACTCTCTGGTCTGGAAGTTCAAGGCTATTTCACCATCTCTAGAACTGAAAAGGCAACAAAAATTAAGCCCCCAGAGATAGTTCTTTTAACTAAAAATCGGGACCCCTGCATAATTCTCCAGGAAAAATTTTATGGCACACCCACCAGCAAAACGCCCTACCCCTGGACAGTTAAAAGTGACCAGCCCCTTAATTCTGCAGATGATTGCATTACAGTATTTCACATTTGGCTATAGTCAGTCTAGCAGATTAGTAGTCACCTTTTAACTAAAAATAATTTCATTAGAAGAGAGTAGATTAGCTAACGCTTTATGACTGCTAGCAGCTTTCAGTAATTTCTAGATACAAGCCAAACATTCCTCCACTATACCAAGTTTGCAGTGGCTCTCAATTAAAGTCATGCATCAATTATTTTAATTAATAAAAATTGCATTTGTATCTGTCTTGTGTACTCTTGCTGTACGTGTACCTGAGATAGACTCACACGTGACATTGACGGGAGCATTTGCGGGTTCACTGAAACAATGAAACCAAAATGAGCATTGTTACAGATAGAGAGAAAACAAGAGTACCTGAGCAAAACTTCGACGGCTGTTCTGCTAGGATAGTAGACTACAACAGTCTCCTCACAAATGCTCACTGTAGCTGTCGCATGCATTGACAGATAATCTACAAACCATCCGGTCAGAATAACAGTCAATGTTATTCTACTAACCTGACTGAGTTTCCGTTGATAGACGTAAATTTGTGACAATTAGTATCACCAGAGACAGCAGCTGACTCTCCATACCATCTTATCCGGGATGTTTATTAGCGCGCGAATTCTTCTTTCGGACAATTCGAACGTTTCTGTTGCGTTTGCCTAATTTTGTTCAGAAACTCTACGCAAAACTTATTACCCGAGGCGTGAAACGCTGTACACATGCAGTAGCGCTGGTGGGTCACGTGACGTACGAGACTATTTGCGTAACACGTGACGACTAAAAAATAATTACATGTATATATATATATATATATATATATATATATATGGCTTCTTCACTGTTAGAAGTTATCCAGTGCACCTACTTTGAATTCTTCTTCATTGCTAGACTCGACCGAGTCCAACTCCGCCCTCGTCATTCCCCGGATTGACTTTGGCAATTTACTAAAAACTCTAAAAACTATATCCGTGTTTCATAAATGTAATTATGGAAATTGCGTGAATTAAATGGTAATAAACGTTACTAAAATATACTAAAATTCATGTACCTATTCTAGTATACCACTGGCGTAGGAAACGGGGAATGGGGGGAGATCCCTCGCTCAGTGTAGGAATTTGAAATCATCACAATCAAGTGTGTCATCTACTTTGCTTGTCAGACCGTAAACAGATTTCCAATAGCCACTGGCATAGATGATTCCAAAATTACTATCCAGAGTCTAGTCTCGAGTAGCCAGACCTCTAATTAATTAAGTATGACACGGCAGATTGGGGTCTGGCTACGCGAGACTACTACGTAATTAACTAAGAGAAATGAACAACACTGTACTAAAATTTTTAGCCCTCACCCGCCCTATGGGCGGAAGGAATTGCGCTAACACCTACATAGTAGCTACCTCTAAGCAAAAAACGTACAATTAATAACTTTCGCCAGTCGTCCATTATTTGACACGTAGAGTAGCTCCCATCCCACAATCTCACTGTAGGGCGGGTCCACGTGTTAGTCTAGAGACAAAATCTACACACACACACACACACACACACACACACACACACACACACACACACACACACACACACACACACACACACACACACACACACACACACACACACACACACACACACACACACACACTTATTTGCAGCGCGTTAGAATGTACAATACACGCGTCCCATTGCTTTTAGTTAGTTAATTATACTCTGACTGCAGCGAGCGCGTCTTGCACTCTACTAGATCATTCACTAGCTGGAGAATGGCGTGACTGAGTATAGCAACAGTCGGTACAAATCAGTAAGACTAAAATTTTAGATCAACTAGCAACCGACAACTAACTCGCGACAACTACAACTGAGACAAGTATCTAGTTTTATAGTGCACACTACAATTACGTTAGCCTAGATCTACGAGTCATAGCTTATGAGTCAGTTTCCGGGGCGGGTTGTCTGAGTTAGCTTCCGGTTACGTCTATCGCATGCACTCTCAATGTTTTGACACCTGGGGTTTAGTCATGTGTAGCTGGAGCGGCTGGAAAAGTGATGTCTAGATAGCGTCATGATATGTATCCAGTAGACAGTTAATTAAAAAACGAACTGTCGTAGAATTACTAGCCAATTTGACTTCATACATGGACAGAGCATGCGCACCTACTTCGTGCTTTAGGAAGTTCTCTTCGCTATTTCTCAAGCTTGTACTCGTACTTTTTCGCCTAACAAGCCTGAAAATGAGCTGGGACTCATACATCGACAACTTGATTGCTCAGTCTAAGGACACGAGCGGTGGATTTCACGTATCGAAGGCCTGCATTATCGGTCTAGACGGCGGCGCAAAGTGGACGACAGACGGTCATGCTAACGCGTTTAAGGTAAGTATGAAGCAGGTTGTGCGAGACACGTGTAGCTGAAATAAGTAGGAGAGAGAATTTTGTAATTCAAGGTGAGTGACGTGAGTGGACAAACTGAGACGAGCGGTGTGCTCGCAAACTTGACGTACAAAATGACGTTTGTAATCTAATAAAAGAGGCGTAAGTTTCTTTGCATATCGACTGGTGTCTCATTAGGGCATCACGTGACTGGCGCTCGTGGATGTTCACTCATGTAGCAAATGTGTAGAGTCGATGGATGAGACCGTTTGTGTACGTTAGAAGTAGACTTATTATGACAACGATGTGTTACAGTTATTATTGTTTAGATCACACCACAGGAAGGAGCTGAGATTGCAAAGGTTATGAAATCCAAAGATTTTACAAACTTCCAAATGTCTGGAGTGCATTGTGAGGGTGTCAGATATATGTTTTTGAAAGAACAAGATTCAAAAATAGTATATGCCAAGAAACAAGGAGTCGGCGCAACTACTATTCAAGCCAGCAAGACGGGAATCGTTATTGCTTTTTGTCCAGAAGGTTCTCAACAGGGCAATTGCAACAAAGCAGTGAATGTAATTGTCGAGTATTTGGAATCTTTGGGCATGTAGAGATCTTGCAAGAGGTATTTCACAAAGACATGTTAGTCAAGGAATTGGAATTGAGTAGTACTTAGTCTCTGTTCACTCTCACTTTGGATCAGAAGTTTATGATGAAGCGCCTGTGTTTGTATAGAAACAACTGACTAGGTGCTGCTATTCCAAATAGCTTCATTTGCATCACAAAACTATGACAACACAGTAGAGTATGCATACTGCTACCAATTTGAGGGGGCAGTCATTACTAATTGTTCGGGGGGGTGGAAAATTTGCTGGGGGTCCCCATAGTTTGATATGCGAACCCTGCAAAATATGCCTGCTAAAAACTTCTGACCCCCCCCCCACTGTCTGTCAATTAACTTAATTTAGATGACCCCATATATGTGCATGTACATGTATACATGTAATATATAATCATATAGGTATGTACAATAGAAAGTCTGTTTGAGGGCTCGTGTGTGTCCTAGGTATGATTTCTAAAGTTCGTTCTTTCTATTCAACCCACTGACAAAACAAGTAAAGCAGCAATCACCATTTTCAGTAATGCAAGTGTGCAAAGTGCTTAGAAAGATACTTTTCTTGCATATACGTAATTCTATACATTATGTATACAGCTAATATCGTAAACATCCCTGAAAAATTATGACCCCCCAACAGAAGATGACCAAATGCTTAGTGATCCCTGCAAATCACTGAATTTCAAAGTTATGATCCCCCAGCAAATTTGCAAGCCCCTCCGGACACTTAAGAATGACCGGCCCCAAAGAACAAGCCAAATGTTGGTATGAACTGGACGCAGCAAGAACATTGGAATCAATTACAGCATTTGAGATAATTGGCGATATCTGTTCTTGTGGCAATTTAGGGTAACAATAATGCTGTAATATACTAAAGACTTTGATATGAAGAATTCTAATCCTTGCATGTAGGTCTGGTTTACAAGGCTAGCTGTGGTATTGGAAAAATCCAAGCTCTTGTGCTTTCAAATGATACCAAGATTAGACCACCTCGAATGCACCAAAAATATGGGAGTTATTGCGATTTTCGTAATTGTGAAGTTTAGTAGCTTTTAGCTGGTTTGTTAGACACTCAGTTGAGTGTTTTCAATCAGATTTGAGACGTGCAATTTGATTATGAGCATCAGTACCCTAATTCCAGGTAATGATTTGACATCATTCATTACAACAGTGAGTCGGCATTGAGTAAGATGTGTCTTTGGTGCATCCACAAAGAGGTGGCTTTCTTGTGAATTTTAGGGGACAAAAACAAGGTCATTGCATGATATGACATCTTCAGCTCCTGCTTTTATCCTTTTGGTACAAAAATTATTGACCATTAAACTTATTTTGTTATATTAGTTTGCTTATCTACCTAGGTCTTCGTTTTGTGGGTCTCTGGTCAATAGCAAAAGTTTCAGGACTTTAGTAATTCACACATTGAACAGAGTCATTAATGGAGTATAGAACGGACAGGTTTGAATCAGTTATTAGGGCTGAGATAGACGTGGACATAACGTATCCATTATAACATCTAGGACAACAGCATCATTGCACTGCACAGCTCAGATGGAATGAACACGTACATCAACATTTTGGCAAAGCCTGAATTTATGCTTTTGGGTTTTGAATACTGGTTGTGTGTTTTGGATTTGGATGCAGTGAAATGTATAAAGGAAGAACTAGAAACAGTGAGTTCAGATGATATAGAAGATGCAGGGTTTTAGTTCTTGGAACGTAGAAAACATCTTTGTGCATACCCACAACACACAATTTTGTAGACCTCACCAGTGAGATTGAATTTTGTGAAATAAAACTCCAATCAACCTGCTGTAAACGTCATTTTAACCTTTTGAGCACTGAACTATGTTTCAAATTCTTGCTGTAGTATTTTGATGCATTTGGTCCAGATGAACTCAACACCAACGTAATGACACAAACAACAAAACCAAGAGTATTGTAGACATGAGATTGGCTGTGTTGCCAATAGAATGGTGTCTAGCTGCATATCTGTCTGTCGTCCGTCTGTCAATACCTATATTTTTCATTTAGATTAAGCATTTACACCGTGAGCAACTAAAACTGTTTGTCCGTCTGTCTGTCAAAGAACATGCACTTTTTCAGGTGTATTACAATCTAACTATAGCTAAAACTACTGTCTCTTCAGATCAAACCTATCTATGACTACTAGAGCCGTTTTACAATGCCAACTCATCTAGTGTGCAATTGGCTTCTGTATAAATTGCCTAATGAGTCGAGCATGTTATCCTGTCTATCTTCCTTTTGATAACACTGGCATTGCATCTCTGCAATGTCACTGCCAGTATATCTTGAAATCTGTGCTGTTGATTTTTCCGTTGTCGTCGTTTGATCTTGAGATATCTGATGCGGAAACTGCTGTCCTTTTTTGCCCCAATGTCCAAAGTCTTCAAACACAAGGGGGTCCATGTTAGGGAGAGAGCCACCTGGATGTCTTTCTGATATTACATTTCTAACACAATGCAATCAAGCAACTGGGTTCAACTCCAGTTTAATGCAAGCTACTTTGATAGTCTCTGTCTGTCTGTCTATTTGTCTGTCTGTCTGTCTGTCTGTCTATTTGTCTGTCTGTCTGTCTGTCTGTCTATTTGTCTGTCTGTCTGTCTGTCTGTCTATTTGTCTGTCTGTTTGTCTATTTGTCTGTCTGTCTGTCACAATACATATGTTTCCAGACATGAGTTCTACAATACAGGAATGCTAATTGGTAATTACTGAAGTTCATGAAAGTGCAGGACAAACACTGAATTACAGTCTGTCTGTTTGTCTGTCAGTTATGTACAAATTGCCCGATGACTGGGAACTTATGGTATCTAGACAGCACTAAACTATGGTTGTAATACTGTCTGGTAGGATCAATTGAGACTAGAATATTTTAGTAGAATGATTTATTGATTATTGATTATGCAAGAAAAACTCAAATTAAATGCACGTAACACATTTTATCGAAGTGTTGTGGTTTGTGTGCATTTTGTGTGCATGTGGGAGGAGACTATAATAAACCTGCGTTGGATATTTCCTTTAGCGCGCTTCGTGCTATGACACCACTTCCTTACTGCGCAAGCGTAGATATTCTACTCTGCTGTTTACTCTTACGATGGCTGTACTCCAGAGCCTAAACGTGTGTTCTAGATTACTTAGAACGCACAGGGTAGGATTCGTCAAATTTCTATTATGACAGAACACTAAAACGTCCATTGACTGTAGATTCAATGGATATCGAGACTGTCGTCTTCACTTGTACGTTGACGGTCTGAACGTTGCACCGATGTCTTATATACTGTGTTATTAGAGCCTCAGGGAGACGCTAGAAAGGATAATTTCTGAGAAACAGGAAGAAGTGAAATCGTTTAGAGCTGCGAGTAAAGAGAAAGTAATAGGCCAGATAACCGTTGACCAGGTGAGGTGGTTGGTAGTCATATATACATTCAAGTACTTCGAAGTTAGCAACTTTGTCTAATTAGCTAGGTTTGTCATGCCAATAGTGGTGTGACGCCAGTAGGAGGTCACTGATTATCTGTGACATCATCAAGTCAAGTAATTAGCAAGGCACTTTCAAACCTGTCAGAAGGCCGGTTAGGTGTCAATCATTGTTTTCCGAGTGACAGGTGCTATGGTAGTCAAGGGCATAACTAGCATTAAAATTTACCTAGGCAAGTTTATATAAATTGTTTAATTAACCTCTAGGTTTCTCAGTCATGTATGTGGCAAGTGCTTCACATGCTGTGAACGTGCCCTAGCTAAGTGTGAGAACAGTGGTGAAAGAGGACTTCTTCTGTTCGGTAACCAGAATGCCCGATCTTTTCTGTTATCTACTAACTGATACATCTAGCAAAATTTTTGCAAGGCCACACCCATTTTATTTATTGAGGCAACTGCCTCGGCTGCCTCATGCCTAGTTACGCCACTGGTAGTCTCTCTTTTTCCCCAGTTTGTGGCATACTTGATGGGTAACATGATAATCTGTTTTTAAGTGGAGGCATAGCAATTGAAATAGTCATAATGTTAGTTTATGAGGTTAGGGTGTAAATTTTTAGTATGAGATTAAATACCACCTAGATTTGATTGTGATCTGCATAGGGATAGCTGTTCAGAATCCTTTCATTAACGATGCATGGTTTGACATACATGTGTGTGCGCAAGTGGCGTTGTCTGCAGCTCAATTGTTGGAAACTCATATTTGAAGAGTAGAAAACATCTGGGACATTTGGGTTGCAAGTTCAAGTGTGAAATGAGCACAGGCGTAATTCCCTTGAGCAACAAACTCACACATAATTACCTCTCTCGACTCATGAGTATTAATGAGTACCAGATTTTTGACTAGGGACGATAGTGGCCACGGCTGTGACATGGCCATCAGCCACTGAGGGCCTGGTTGGACTTTGGATGCCCACACCTCAGTTGGCATTACAAGCCGGTGGTCTTGTGAGTACCTGATCCAGTTTCAGGAGATTGCTAGTGCATGCCCATAGTTCTCCTGAGTAGCACACAGGAGCCCAGTCATAAGGCTGGAGGCATGGCTTTGAAAATGGAACTCCTGACGTTTACCATTTTACCATTTGCCGTTTAGAACAACTTTAGTTAACCATTTACTGTTTACACTGTGTGTGTGTGTGTGTTTGTGTTTGTTGGGGGAGTTCAACAAACACAGGAACGTTTCTGTGCCATTGGAATGTTTGTTGAACAGTTGTACGGTGGCATGCGAGGTATGAAGGCAATGCTGTGTGAGACTTCAGTGCTTGATCCAGATGAAGGTATTCGATTCCGTGGCTACAGCATCCCCGAGTGCCAGAAGGTATAGCAACAATGACATTAGTGAAAGCAGTATTTGACTTTGTTTGGTCTAGCTTTTGCCCAAAAGCTAAGGGAGGAGAAGAACCATTGCCGGAAGGTCTGTTCTGGCTGCTGTTGACTGGAGAGATTCCAACGGAAAACCAGGT
>NC_085101.1:1139700-1187200 GCF_963422355.1 Corticium candelabrum | reverse complement strand
TAATATACTGTATAATATACTGTATAATATCCTGTATAATATACTGTATAATATACTGTATATATACTGCATATATACTGTATATATACTGTATATACATCCACAGATAACCACACACCCACATGTGCATGCACATACATGATATGATGACATATCGGTTATTGTAGAGCTTTCATACACAGCATAATGAAATAACATGAATTCACACAATATTTCAATCTAAGGTCCTTCTTCAGCTGGGTATATTAATTTTGAAAATATCTTTTGGAAATTTGTGCAAAGTATAAATCAGTAAAACTCTACAATTACAATAACATAATTACTGAAAATAGCAATCAGCCTGTACAACTGTGTGTAGGTTTGTTATTTATTATTAATCAATCAATCAATTAATGAATTATCTAGACACACCAAAATGCTTTCAACGCACGAGCAATCGTCACATCGTCATAGTATGGCCTCAGAAACCCATTACTCGTATCCAGTTCACTGGAAAGTCGATTCGTGCCGTTTGCACGACTTGTAGTAGACAACGATCCCAAAACGGAGACCCCTTTGAAACAAGCGTTGCAGTTACTGATCGAAGAGCGCACGCACGTTCCACACTTCCGTCATTTAGAATACAACAAGAATCTAGGGCTGTAACGCGACTATTGAATATGAAATAACGCACGTTAGAATATGTTGTTGATAACAATGAGCAAATGTGCTCAATTGATATTAAATAACACAAATTTTAAAGCGCGTTATAATTTAGTAGCGCGCGCTATCTTTTGAGATTGTTTATCTGAACGCGCACCTTTCGGAAGAGCGCGTTGATATAAATGCGCATCTGTCGGCTTCCGTAAGTTTTATAGTGCACACTACAATTACGTTAGCCTAGATCTACGGGTCATAGCTTATGAGTCAGTTTCCGGGGCGGGTTGTCTGAGTTAGCTTCCGGTTACGTCTATCCGGTAACACCAGTACGTTTAGTAACGCATGCACTCTCAATGTTTTGACACCTGGGGTTTAGTCATGTGTAGCTGGAGCGGCTGGAAAAGTAATGTCTAGATAGCGTCATGATATGTATCCAGTAGACAGTTAATTAAAAAACGAACTGTCGTAGAATCTGAATCTCTAGCCAATTTGACTTCATACATGGACAGAGCATGCGCACTTACTTCGTGCTTTAGAAAGTTCTCTTCGCTATTTCTCAAGCTTGTACTCGTACTTTTTCGCCTAACAAGCCTGAAAATGAGCTGGGACTCATACATCGACAACTTGATTGCTCAGTCTATGGACACGAGAGGTGGACTTCACGTATCGAAGGCCTGCATTATCGGTCTAGACGGCGGCGGAAAGTGGACGACAGACGGTCATGCTAACGCGTTTAAGGTAAGTATGAAGCAGGTTGTGCGAGACACGTGTAGCTGAAATAAGTAGGAGAGAGAATTTTGTAATTCAAGGTGAGTGACGTGAGTGGACAAACTGAGACGAGCGGTGTGCTCGCAAACTTGACGTACAAAATGACGTTTGTAATCTAATAAAAGAGGCGTAAGTTTCTTTGCATATCGACTGGTGTCTCATTAGGGCATCACGTGACTGGCGCTCGTGGATGTTCACGCATGTGGCAAATATGTAGAGTCGATGGATGAGACCATTTGTGTACGTTAGAAGTAGACTTATTATGACAACGATGTGTTACAGTTATTATTGTTTAGATCACACCACAGGAAGGAGCTGAGATTGCAAAGGTTATGAAATCCAAAGATTTTACAAACTTCCAAATGTCTGGAGTGTATTGTGAGGGTGACAGATATTTGTTTTTGAAAGAACAAGATTCAAAAATAGTATATGCCAGGAGAAGAGCAGTCGGCACAACTACTATTCAAGCCAGCAAGACAGGAATCGTTATTGCTTTGTGTCCAACAGATTCTCTACATGGCAATTGCAACAAAGCGGTGAATGTAATTGTCGAGTATTTGGAATCTTTGGGCATGTAGAGATCTTGCAAGAGGTATTTCACAAAGACATGTTAGTCAAGGAATTGGAATTGAGTAGTACTTAGTCTCTGTTCACTCTCACTTTGGATCAGAAGTTTATGATGAAGCGCCTGTGTTTGTATAGAAACAACTGACTAGGTGCTGCTATTCCAAATAGCTTCATTTGCATCACAAAACTATGAAAACACAGTAGAGTATGCATACTGCTACCAATTTGAGGGGCAGTCATTACTAATTGTTCAGGGGGGTGGAAAATTTGCTGGGGGCCCCATAGTTTGATATGCGAACCCTGCAAAATATGCCTGCTAAAATCTTCTGACCCCCGCTGTCTGTCAATTAACTTAATTTAGATGAGCCCATATATGTGCATGTACATGTATACATGTAATATATAATCATATAGGTATGTACAATAGAAAGTCTGTTTGAGGGCTCGTGTGTGTCCTAGGTATGATTTCTAAAGTTCGTCCTTTCTATTCAACCCACTGACAAAACAAGTAAAGCAGCAATCGCCGTTTTCAGTAATGCAAGTGTGCAAAGTGCTTAGAAAGATACTTTTCTTGCATATACGTAATTCTATACATTATGTATACAGCTAATATCATAAACATCCCTGAAAAATTATGACCCCCCCCCCCAACAGAAGATGACCAAATGCTTAGTGATCCCTGCAAATCACTGAATTTCAAAGTTAAGATCCTCCAGCAAATTTGCAAGCCCCTCCAGACACTTAAGAATGACCGGCCCCAAAGAACAAGCCAAATGTTGGTATGAACTGGACGCAGCAAGAACATTGGAATCAATTACAGCATTTGAGATAATTGGCGATATCTGTTCTTGTGGCAATTTAGGGTAACAATAATGCTGTAATATACTAAAGACTTTGATATGAAGAATTCTAATCCTTGCATGTAGGTCTGGTTTACAAGGCTGGCTGTGGTATTGGAAAAATCCAAGCTCTTGCGCTTTCAAATGATACCAAGATTAGACCACCTCGAACGCACCAAAAATATGGGAGTTATTGCGATTTTCGTAATTGTGAAGTTTAGTAGCTTTTTAGCTGGTTTGTTAGACACTCAGTTGAGTGTTTTCAATCAGATTTGAGACGTGCAATTTGATTATGAGCATCAGTACCCTAATTCCAGGTAATGATTTGACATCATTCATTACAACAGTGAGTCGGCATTGAGTAAGATGTGTCTTTGGTGCATCCACAAAGAGGTGGCTTTCTTGTGAATTTTAGGGGACAAAACAAGATCATTGCATGATATGACATCTTCAGCTCCTGCTTTTATCCTTTTGGTACAAAAATTATTGACCATTAAACTTATTTTGTTATATTAGTTTGCTTATCTACCTAGGTCTTCGTTTTGTGGGTCTCTGGTCAATAGCAAAAGTTTCAGGACTTTAGTAATTCACACACTGAACAGAGTCATTAATGGAGTATAGAACAGGCAGGTTTGAATCAGTTATCCTTTTGAGCACTGAACTATGTTTCAAATTCTTGCTGTAGTATTTTGATGCATTTGGTCCAGATGAACTCAACACCAACGTAATGACACAAACAACAAAACCAAGAGTATTATAGACATGAGATTGGCTGTGTTGCCAATAGAATGGTGTCTAGCTGCATATCTGTCTGTCGTCCGTCTGTCAATACCTATAGTTTTCATTTAGATTAAGCATTTACACCGTGAGCAACTAAAACTGTTTGTCCGTCTGTCTGTCAAAGAACATGCACTTTTTCAAGTGTATTACAATCTAACTATAGCTAAAACTACTGTCTCTTCAGATCAAACCTATCTACAACTACTAGAGCCGTTTTACAATGCCAACTCATCTAGTGTGCAATTGGCTTCTGTATAAATTGCCTAATGAGTCGAGCATGTTATCCTGTCTATCTTCCTTTTGATAACACTGGCATTGCATCTCTGCAATATCAGTGCCAGTATATCTTGAAATCTGTGCTGTTGATTTTTCCGTTGTCGTCGTTTGATCTTGAGATATCTGATGCGGAAACTGCTGTCCTTTTCTTGCCCCAGTGTCCAAAGTCTTCAAACACAAGGAGGTCCATGTTAGGGAGAGAGCCACCTTTCTGATATTACATTTCTAACAAAATGCAATCAAGCAACTGGGTTCAACTCCAGTTTAGTGCAAGCTACTTTGATAGTCTCTGTCTGTCTGTCTGTCTGTCTGTCTGTTTGTCTGTCTGTCTGTCTGTCTGTCTATTTGTCTGTCTGTCTGTCTGTCACAATACATATGTTTCCAGACATGAGTTCTACAATACAGGAATGCTAATTGGTAATTACTGAAGTTCATGAAAGTGCAGGACAAACACTGAATTACAGTCTGTCTGTTTGTCTGTCAGTTATGTACAAATTACCCAATGACTGGGAACTTATGGTATCTAGACAGCACTAAACTATGGTTGTAATACTGTCTGGTAGGATCAATTGAGACTAGAATATTTTAGTAGAATGATTTATTGATTATTGATTATGCAAGAAAAACTCAAATTAAATGCACGTAACACATTTTATCGAAGTGTTGTGGCTTGTGTGCATTTTGTGTGCATGTGGGAGGAGACTATAATAAACCTGCGTTGGATATTTCCTTTAGCGCGCTTCGTGCTATGACACCACTTCCTTACTGCGCAAGCGTAGATATTCTACTCTGCTGTTTACTCGTACGATGGCTGTACTCCAGAGCCTAAACGTGTGTTCTAGATTACTTAGAACGCACAGGGTAGGATTCGTCAAATTTCTATTATGACAGAACACTAAAACGTCCATTGACTGTAGATTCAATGGATATCGAGACTGTCGTCTTCACTTGTACGTTGACGGTCTGAACGTTGCACCGATGTCTTATATACTGTGTTATTAGAGCCTCAGGGAGACGCTAGAAAGGATAATTCCTGAGAAACAGGAAGAAGTGAAATCGTTTAGAGCTGCGAGTAAAGAGAAAGTAATAGGCCAGATAACCGTTGACCAGGTGAGGTGGTTGGTAGTCATATATACATTCAAGTACTTCGAAGTTAGCAACTTTGTCTAATTAGCTAGGTTTGTCATGCCAATAGTGGTGTGACGCCAGTAGGAGGTCACTGATTATCTGTGACATCATCAAGTCAAGTAATTAGCAAGGCACTTTCAAACCTGTCAGAAGGCCGGTTAGGTGTCAATCATTGTTTTCCGAGTGACAGGTGCTATGGTAGTCAAGGGCATAACTAGCATTAAAATTTACCTAGGCAAGTTTATATAAATTATTTAATTAACCTCTAGGTTTCTCAGTCATGTATGTGGCAAGTGCTTCACATGCTGTGAACGTGCCCTAGCTAAGTGTGAGAACAGTGGTGAAAGAGGACTTCTTCTGTTCGGTAACCAGAATGCCCGATCTTTTCTGTTATCTACTAACTGATACATCTAGCAAAATTTTTGCAACGCCACACCCATTTTATTTATTGAGGCAACTGCCTCGGCTGCCTCATGCCTAGTTACGCCACTGGTAGTCTCTCTTTTTCCCCAGTTTGTGGCATACTTGATGGGTAACATGATAATCTGTTTTTAAGTGGAGGCATAGCAATTGAAATAGTCATAATGTTAGTTTATGAGGTTAGGGTGTAAATTTTTAGTATGAGATTAAATACCACCTAGATTTGATTGTGATCTGCATAGGGATAGCTGTTCAGAATCCTTTCATTAACGATGCATGGTTTGACATACATGTGTGTGCACAAGTGGCGTTGTCTGCAGCTCAATTGTTGGAAACTCATATTTGAAGAGTAGAAAACATCTGGGACATTTGGGTTGCAAGTTCAAGTGTGAAATGAGCACAGGCGTAATTCCCTTGAGCAACAAACTCACACATAATTACCTCTCTCGACTCATGAGTATAAATGAGTACCAGATTTTTGACTAGGGACGATAGTGGCCACGGCTGTGACATGGCCATCAGCCACTGAGGGCCTGGTTGGACTTTGGATGCCCACACCTCAGTTGGCATTACAAGCCGGTGGTCTTGTGAGTACCTGGTCCAGTTCCAGGAGATTGCTAGTGCATGCCCATAGTTCTCCTGAGTAGCACACAGGAGCCCAGTCATAAGGCTGGAGGCATGGCTTTGAAAATGGAACTCCTGACGTTTACCATTTTACCATTTGCCGTTTAGAACAACTTTAGTTAACCATTTACTGTTTACACTGTGTGTGTGTGTGTGTGTGTGTGTGTGTTTGTGTTTGTGGGGGGAGTTCAACAAACACAGGAACGTTTCTGTGCCATTGGAATGTTTGTTGAACAGTTGTACGGTGGCATGCGAGGAATGAAGGCAATGCTGTGTGAGACTTCAGTGCTTGATCCAGATGAAGGTATTCGATTCCGTGGCTACAGCATCCCCGAGTGCCAGAAGGTATAGCAACAATGACATTAGTGAAACCAGTATTTGACTTTGTTTGGTCTAGCTTTTGCCCAAAGCTAAGGGAGGAGAAGAACCATTGCCGGAAGGTCTGTTCTGGCTGCTGTTGACTGGAGAGATTCCAACGGAAAACCAGGTGATGATGATTCATATACAGTAATGGGTTACTTATTTATGGAATGGTGGTAATAGATTTTATAAAATGTTTAAGTCATGCCACAAACATATGTTATGTTGTTTCTTTCTCTGTGGTAGCATGCAGTGTGATGTTACATAATTCATGTAAACTATTACATACGTAAACTGTGGTAAACTGTGACCTTGAACGCAATGACATTTGGGAACCAATCTTGACACTTGCTGTTCAGTCATAGTTTTTAGACAGGGTAACGAATATCTTGGTTAACGTAATGATGTTATAATAGTGTAACTGACAAAGTCCACAGATAAAATATTTTGAAAATATGTTGTTTTTGTTCTGATGTGTGTTATAACTCTACTAAGTCATATTTGTTGCAGTCATCAGTCTGTGCCAATGTATCTGTATGTGTGCGTGCGTTTATTCTTGTGTCACAGTTATCTGGCCTGTGTGCACCATATGAAAAGTAAGAATACCGCAACTAGTATTTTCACACATCAACTCCATGTAGCTTTTCTAGCTAGATTCGTCTCTGGACAACCCGAATGTCCTAGATAATATGAAAGTGTTTATCATATGTATATAAGGTACCCAACTAAATACACACAGCAAACCACAACCAACAAACTAACAATATAGAGTTAAAAACGTTTTCTATGAAAATGAGGAGAAATGTAGGGATTATTAAGAAACTAAGGAGACAAGGTTGATACTGTAACTACACTCAAAGTCATCTGTATGCACTCTGATCGAGTCAATACCAGATGTACGTTCTGCCTGCAATCTATTCGCAAATTTAAGCTAGCTTTCTTGTAGGTATAGCGTTGTATAGTCGCATATCCACCTGCATGTAGTCCGCTCTCGCATTCGTGTAAGTACCGTATGCAGAGCGAACGCTATTCGTACCCTAGAGGTTCCCAATACAGCAGCACTAGAGTGCTGAAGCACAAACAATCCGTTAGTAGTTGCTCACTTGCCTTTCAATCGTTGAAGAAGTATACGCGGAAAGCGTCACACAGCGCAAATAAGATTATCCGGGATCTTCGTATGTATGACACAGTTTGACGCATGCTCTGTTTTACGCGGGGAAAATGACACGACAAGCCAGACGCCTAGATATCAGCTCTTTGCTGCAGCCTGCTACGTGCACAGAATGGAGAAAACAATTTAAGAACTGTAAGTTGTATGAAAGTGACCACTGACACGAAGCCGTACGTGAGCATGTGTTTTCACAACAAAGCCCGCGCAATCACACTACACTGACGTCCAAACTTGTTTTTAGCCTACCTGGATTTCTTCTAGACGTATTTTCCGTCAAATGGGAAGATGGGAAGTCGTCAGAAAGCATTGGAAAACTTAGCCCGGTAGGGAGAAGACGTTGGTGTGCTGGCATGGAAATTTTTGCCAAGTTACCGCGGGACTGTATGACTAGCAGGCTGTCATAGAGAACATGGAAAAGCAGATGATTCTTGAGTGCATGTGCATGTACCTAGTTTATATTCATATGACGCATCCCTGTCTAAAAATAAAGATGAAGCAACTTTCATGCGACTCTCATGCGACATTCATGCGACACTCATGAGACATTCATGCGTGCAGTTCATGCGATTCTCATGCGATAATCGCGCTTTCATGCGTTCCTAATTATGTAAATGAGAAAAAGTTCATGCGACCGTATGACAATCACATGAGACTCTCATGCGAATCTCATGAGACTCTTATGAGATTTTTACATAGGGTAGACAAACAATGAGCAATGAGACTCTTCTTTATTGACTGCTTCTACCCACACCCCTACATATGTTGCCTGCTGAGTACATTGCTGGTTGTGCTTGTACCTTACAATTATCAGCAGATGAAATGACAGCCCATCTTTGCAATCTACTACCGTATTTGCCCGTAATATCGCCCTGGGCGTATAGAAAAGAAACACTTTTTCTGGGCGTACGAGGGCATGGGCGTTATTTTGGTCCCAGGCATATACATGGTTGCAATATGCTGTAGTTTGGCCAGTCACCATCTAAACACTTGAAGACAGAAATACCGCAAATGCTTGTAATTATCCATTTGCAAGATCAAGGTACTGGTATCCTTGCACCATCAGCATAGACACAGAAACTAGACACTACACACGCAAACCGGAGTGGTTGGCTTGAAGCCTGTCAGAAGCATCAGGATCGCTAATTGCAATGAAGAATAGTAAGCACTTTTACGCAATACGGACACCAGCTCATCAAATGCACACAGACGGAACAAATGTTTTGTGGACCCTATTTTGTTTTGTCTGCGAATGCGTATCCTGGGCATATAGTTGGCCATGGGCGTATACTTGGGCATGGGCGTTTTTCGGGCTGAAAGTTCTGACCTGTCGCAAATCGTATATACGGGCATGGGCGTGATTACGGGCGAATACGGTAGTTAATTGTTATCTCCAGAATGTTCATTTTGGATGAATAATTGTGAGGAAGGGTTGCGATCTGTCAATAATGTAAACTGTCTACCTAACAAATATTCCTTGAATTTTTTAAGTTGATAGATAATAGCCAATGATTTCTTTGCAAGATTACTGCTTTCACATACCAACTGGACTAGTGTTGTCAGTAAAAACAAATGTATGATGTCAATGTAATATTATTTTTCTTAGGGGTTGTTCAAAATTATTGACAATTTCATGAGCGTATAAAGCGCACACTAGGAGATGGGTTATGGCCTCTGTACGCTTTATAGAATGTTGATCAGTAGAAAATGGCTCTTGCTAATTTCTCTGTTTTCCATGGCATTGTTCCCATGCTAGCCACCCGTATGTATAGGATTTGCAAATTTGGACGACTGCGGCAACCTATTCCAGCCGTCTCTACCACGACTTTGTCAATGTTTTTGTCTTTGTTCACTTGAATGACCAGAAACTTCCAGCTGACATCATTCAAGCGGGTCAACTGGAATGGAGAAAGAACTGTATCAATGCAGAAGCATTGAAGACCACCCGTCAATACTCTAATAGATGGAACCATGGTCAAGCTATTGAATTGTGCACCAACGATATTGCAGTTTTGGGGGAGGGTTTCAGAAAAGCGTACACACGCAAAATTGTCGATAATTTTGAACGACCCCTAACATTTTCTAGTGTGCACTGTAAGTGTTTTTGAGTCATTTTGTTCATTGTTATATGAGGTTTGGAAAAATAAAGCCCACCTTCCAATATGCAATAATTTCCCACCTTCTAATTAATGCATGTCGAGTCTATGGACCATTCCTAACAATACATGAATCAAACAACACACGGATCTAACACTACAGAGTAGTAAATTTTAATCAAAATTATAGAGCTCATTAAATATTTCATACATTACCAAAACATGGCACTCAGCATGCAACTTTGACGACTGGAAACATGTGTGCGCGCGTGCACACACACACACACACACACACACACACACACAGGTACTCTCGTGGGTGTTTTTTGCATAACGTGAACAAGTAGTTCCGGTCAAACAATACTGCCAAAAGTTGATGAGTCATTATTTACTGTCAGCCATCTTGTTCATGCTGTTGTTGACTTGTATATGATTATCTGCTTTCACTGCATTGTTCTTGACAAATGCCTGACACGTTCCACAGCAAACTATGCAGAAAATAGCACCCGGGTTCTCACTAACGCGTGGTAGCATGGCGCTGTTCCACTCTGTTGGACTAATTAGCATAGTCATAGTACTTGCTTATGTGTTCCCCCTTATAGAGCTTACATGCCTGTAAAGCTTGTGTCATATGTAAGGGCGTAAGAATTAATAAACACAGTTTTACTGGGAAACTGCATACAGTCTGGGAGTCCAAAGCTACAACTGTAATTGCCACAGCACACGTATCTGCTGCATGCAGCAAATGCACATGTTAGGTTAGGGGTAGGGGTAATAGCAACAATCGATGTTTTCCGGATGTTGGGAGGTGCTATGTTGACTTTTTCTAACTGCATGGTCTGTGCTGTTTTTGCCACGTCACCATGGGTGCATTCGATTTGCCCATTCCAAGCATTCTGGGATACCAGGAATACAGGAATAATCGTTTGATTTGCATTCTGGAATGATCGGTTTATATTTTGAGTAAACCACTTCGTCAACCGGTGTGTACTCAGTTTATAGGTTTACTAGAGGTGTGGGAATGAAAGGAATACCTGTTTGTTTTGACTAAAACGCAAACCATGCATTCGCACTAGCTTGTCGGCCATGAATGACAACAGATACTACTACACAGGTGTCTTCTCATTCCGGAATGCGGTTTGAGTTGAACAAGTGTTCGATTTGGAATCGCTATTCTCTTCATTCCGGAATTGTTGGAATGGGCAAATCGAATGCACCCCATATGTTTGTGCGTGCACTCTGACACAAAGAGGATCTCATCATCAGCCCACTGTGACCTGACTGGATGTCATTTGTAGTGTAGGTGTGTAATAAGTCACCCGTTTAATGTCTAGGTACTAGTTAGTTACCACAAATTGACGTTAACAGATATTACTAACTGTTATGTTGACTTTTTTCATTTACTGGCTAGTTTATTATGTACTACATGACGTCAGTGATCACCAAGTTCTCCAAGTTAGTGCACTTTTACACAAAGTTGACATCATTGCACACGCATTCTTGCTCTCACTATGAAGTTTTGAAGTTGGTAGTGGCTAATGCAACCTGCGACAATTATATACAAACTTGTGCAAACTAGCAGAAATATGCTTAACGTTGCCTCTCAACATAGCTGACTGTGAAGAGCATTTTCCACAATGAAGCGTGTGAAGACTCCTTTGCCAAACCACTTCAATACAAAAACATTAGATTTATTAATGAGAATCCGATTGTAAGGACCAGAAATAGCATATTTTATTTTGAGTTAGTGGTATTGTGCAAAATGTGAAAATCGTAAAATTAAAATATGAATCAGATAGCATTACTACCAAGTCTTAGTGTAGTAGTCTAAATTGAACCTTAATTAATTTAATAGTCGTGTATTCATGATTGGTATCTCTTAGGCATCAGACTACAATTTAATATATTTGTTCTCCTATCTGCTGAATGAATAATTAAATGCAAAACATTGCCAAAGCCACACCCCTAAAACCAACACACTGTTAATAGTTTCTGGGGAGAACCCTGCGGCACCTCCCTATTACCATCTACACATAAGGTGTACGACACTATAATTATTAAGGGTTTGAAAGCATTGTGTTTGACTGTACAATTAGGCCTACAGTAATGCTAGTCTGCTAGCTTTTCTAAGCTCCAAACGTAGCAAGTCAGTCTGGGTGGTTTGGTAAGAAACTTTGTGAAATAACACATGCATGCACAAACCGATGATGTTGAATGGATAAATTACTGTTGGTCACTGGCAATAATACTATGTATTTTGTCCCATTTCAGTCGGAGGTCTGCTCTTACCTTTGTATACGACCAATCTGCATGCTATATTTACACCAGATGTCAGTGTTGCCGGCCCTAGGTATGGCTGCATGGTGCCAAATTGTGGCCTCAAGGCGCTTTCCGGTACCACCTGATTAATTAATGTTAATAGCGATATCAGCAAATTCACCAAGTTCAAAATTTAACTTGGAAAAATCAGCTAAGTCGAGCGAACCAAAATGCTCTATACAGTGCTAGCTGTGTTATCTGCATGGGGTTCCTATCGAGACTAAATTAGTCATAAATGCCACAGTTTTGAATTTTGGTGCCAAATTTGGTATCATTACCATGGCAATGGTATCGTTAGATGTAGAAGCTGTAAGTACTAAAGTGATGGCTTGGTGGGTCCCACATTCCAGATGAATGTAAGCAGATTTAGACTTCAGAACTCCTTGATGCGCAATGTGCAGTGTTTAGCAGTATTACATTTATACTATACATATTATCAATGTCTTCCAATAGACTTGTAATTAATTAATAAAATAATTAGAATAGAGCATATATGTTACACTGATTGGGAAGTTCACAAAAGCACTGAAAGAACCGACCCATTAAATGCGCCAGTTACGCCCCTGAACGTTGTGAGACTTCATTTATTGTAAACCATCTTGCCAATTAATATTATAACCCATGTTGTGTTGTAGGTAAAAGAGATATCCAAAGAATGGGCAGCACGAGCTGACCTGCCACCTCATGTCGTTGGAATGATCAACAGTTTTCCAAGCAACCTTCATCCAATGAGTCAGTTTAGTGCCGCTGTCACAGGCTTACAATGTGAAAGTCAGTTCGCGAAAGCATACGCGAGTGGAATTTCAAAGACGGAATACTGGGAATCAACACTGGAAGACACAATGAATTTGATAGCAAAACTTCCTCCTGTCGCTGCAATGATCTATCAAAACCTCTATCATGATGAAGTCGTTTGCCCTATTGATCCAAACAAAGACTGGGCTGCTAACTTTGCGGACATGCTTGGCTATGGTGACAGCCACTTTGAAGAATGCATGAGGCTTTATCTCACTATTCATGCTGATCATGAAGGAGGCAATGTGTCTGCTCACACTTGCCATCTCGTGGGCAGTGCCTTGTCTGATCCTTATCTATCGTTTGCTGCAGCTATGAATGGTCTGGCCGGACCCTTACATGGACTCGCTAATCAGGTGAGATAGATTTGTGTTTGTATGTTGTACTGTTTAGATACTTTATTTGACTATGCAATTTAATACAACTCAACACAACTGCTAGTAGTAAAGTATTCTACGGTCACCGGCATTCAGTCAGGTGACTAACGTGTCCCTGATGCCGACCATCCTAACATCCCCTTTCCATAGCTAATACTCTACATACTGCTAACTCAATAACTATATCTACCTATTCGCTTCACAGCGTCATTCACTTATCAATGCACATAGTCCCCCAAGTATGAAGGCGTCTTCACCTGTCTACCACTATGTTTATATATACATTGCTGTTGTCGTCTTGTCTTGTTTGATTGACTGTCACCGTTTTCTCTTTCTTGACTTTCTACTTGTTTCATTCGAATGTTCCGGTTGGTCTTCAGGTAGGTGTTGCTGGCCTATTCACATCTTTCTTCCTCCTGCTGTGTATTTTCTAGCAGTTCTTGTTCATAACATGATTCTTGTTCTTCCATCTTCTCTCGAGAAAGTCTTAGTTGTCTCCTATTTTGACGGAACACTCCTCCTCTTCTGTTCACACGCTATATGACTTTGGTGCAACCTGATATTGAACTGTTGCCTTTTTTGCACTCTGTTTTCTTCTTGCCTATAGGCTGGATGCGTACGACGTCTTCAGGATATACTTCCAGCAAATCTATTGCTCCTCTGTCATAATATTTGGCCTTTCTTTCTTGTTTCTTTTGCCATTGCTTTGCCGCTTTTGTCACAAGTTCAGGTCTTAACATCTCATCCTTTATAGGTAACAATGCTCTTGTTCTCCTGCTGAGCAATCTTTGAGCAGGGCTAGAGCTCATTCCTACGTTGGACGTATTCCGCAATTCCAACAGAGATAGCCAAGGATCTCGACCGTCTGCCAAGGCTTTAGTCATTAGGTGCTTTACCACTTTCACAGCACTCTTCGCTTTACCATTACTTTGTGGGTAATAGGGACTTGAGGTCCTATGTTCAAATTCCCATTCATTACTGAATTGACACACCTCCTTGCTCACAAACTGAGGAACATTGTCTGTTAGCAACGTAAGGGGTACCCTTGCCTTGCAAATTGCTGTCTCAGCTTGGCAACGATTGTCTTTGATGTTGTCTCGACCATTGGTTCTACTTCGATGAACCCACTACAATAGTCGACCAATATAAGGTAGTCTCTGCCCTGAAAGCAAACAGATCAGCCCCAACAGTTTTCCATGGCCCATCTGGTATGTCATGTGACTTCAGAGTTTCCTTTGGTTGTGCCTGGTCATACTGTCTACAGATGTAACATTTGCTGACGTAATCCTTGATGGTGGAGTTTATGCCCGGCCAGAGCACACAATCTTTGGCTCTCCGGACACACCCTCCAATTCCCATGTGTGACATGTGTATACTCGCTAGTGCGAAAGCTCACATAGAACGAGGAATTACACATCTATCTCCACAATAGATAACTCCACCCTCTACCACTAACTCATCTCGAAATGGGTGGTGATATGGTGCCAGCACTGGATTCAGCCAATCTTTCCTTCTGGCCAACCTCTACGAATGGTGGACATCAACTCTTGCAATACCTGATCTTCCGCTGTCGCCTTCTGAATGTCTTGAATCTTGGAGTTTGAAATGAAACGGCAATCGACTACATTGACATTTTCCATCTCCACCCATTATCCTTTGTGTCTCCCTCCTTCAATCTGAGGGGAGTCGGTAGCGAACAACGCCCTGCAGCATGAACGTTGGACTTGCAACTGCAGTGCTGGATCCCAGAGTGTCCAACTCCGTTTAATTCCTTTTCATTGCTATTTGTAGAGCTCAAGGTTTACTTCCTGACACCATGTATCGTTTAGATACTTTATTTGACTATGCAGTCTAATACAACTCAACACAACTGCTAGTAGTAACGTATTCTAGGGCTACCAACGTTCAGTCAGATTACTTACATGTCCCGGATGCCGACCATCTTATCATATGTGAGCAATGAGTGGTGGTGGTGCAAAATACGGTAGTGGGTCAAAGTACTGACAGTCTGTAGTGGGTCTGTGTTGTTGAGTACATTTTAAATAATGTGTACTTTAGCTCTCCTGACATCTCTGGCAACATCCGAACAGTAGTACAACTTAGACTGACACAAATGAGTTCTGTTATTCTAAAAGTATGGAACACTTTGAATCTTGTGTCTCCTGGATGCTTTCATGCAGATCGCATTGAAAGTATTCATGTTCCTCTACTGCATGCAGACAAAGCAAAGCATCACAAAAGCATATATAACATATAATGTTCCGCTGTTGGCTCCACTTACTCGTTTGCTTGAAATCATGGACATAGCAAGTGCTTGCAATGGACTTTTAGGTCTACTGGCCAGTAGTCAAACACAGGACACCTAGGAACTTCTGATCTCATGCGTTTACTGCCATATTACAGTTTCCTGTATGTCGTTGCTGTAGAGCATAGCGGTCACGGTATACCAAAGTCATTGCCTATATCTGGATCACATAGTATAGAATTTATGTGGTCAGAATTAGACCAGAAAGCATTGAAGAGAAACAGGTAACGATAGGTTACTCCTGTGCAGAGATGACGAGTGATATAGCACAACTTCTTCTGCAAATTATTGTTACCAGAAGCAGATTTTAGGAGACAGTAGTAACTAGTAACTGAAGACATGTACTAAACAGGACACTGATAAGACGACAGCCTGGAAAAGAACACATCTTCCAGCAATGTCTACAGAATTTGTGTGCTCAAGTTGTGGCAAGATTCACAAGTCCTTGGCCTTGTGTAGTGGCATATTCTATTATCAGACAGAAGGATAAAGTGATGATTATGACAATAGAGCTGTCACGCCAAAATGGCCCAGGCAATAAGTGAACGCAGAGTCCATTAGTGGCAGCCACGAATGGACCAGGGTTGGGATTTAGGAATTAGGTTTAGAGGTAGGATTTAGTAGGGTTAGGTTCTCGATACATTGGTGGCTGCCTAAAATGGGACCTAGCTGTTTCATTTTAACGGTGGTCCAATACTTTCGTTAGAGAGCCATAGATAACATATGCCCAATTCAGCCAGATTTACTATGATATAAAACTTTGCAACCTGTAATTCAAACCAGGATCATTCTTTTATGGTACAGTATTCAGTGACACGGTCCATGCTAATATACTACTTAAGCAATACTTATCAGTGTCAATTTTTGGTTGGTCATATTCATTCATTCATGTAGGAGGTGCTGCTGTGGGTTACAAAATGCCGTGAGCAGCTGGGCGATGAAATTTCTGATGATCAACTGCGTGATTTCATATGGAAAACTCTCAAGTCGGGGCAGGTATAGTATTCTCATAATCATAACCTATCAATATGACAAATAACTGTCAGGAAACATAGCATGGTTGAATTGAATTAGTGTCACGCTAGTGACAATACAATTTATACAGAACTAGTTGGGAATATTTAGTAACATAATATCAGCTACCAGTGTGTTTTCATGCAATGCAAAGTGACAGTGAATGTTTTACATGTAGGTTGTTCCTGGATACGGTCATGCCGTGTTGCGAAAGACAGATCCACGTTATACAGCCCAGCAGGAATTTGCAAATAAACATATGCCCAATGATCCACTTTTCAAGCTTGTAGCTCAACTCTACAGGGTTGTTCCTGATGTACTAAGAGAGCATGGAAAAGCAGCCAATCCTTGGCCGAATGTTGATGCCCACAGTGGAGTATTGTTGCAGGTAAGACTTGAATCTAAAACTTTGCTTGCTCTATTTATGCTGCAAATACTAAAATAATTAGCAGCAAAGTGTTTAGTGGTAATCCTCAGGCCTTTGGGTTGCTCAATTTCAGTTCATAGGCAAAGAGAAGTCACTTGCAAACTGAAGTACAAACGCTCAACATGTGCAGACCACCTCAGTTCTGTTATGCTACGGTACTACTGTAGTGTGTGTGGTTGGCTGAATGAAGACTTGCATATACAGAGTGGTTACCATCAGGGCCATGGATTGCTCTTTTTCATTGTAGTCCTTCATTCCATTGACTGAACAGTACATACAGTGCAGCACTAAATAAGTGTACACTTCCTGTTCAGTGACATTAAAGTATAAGGCCAGGCCAACTGAATCTTGATGCTCGGATATTTGGACATGAAACCTGGACTAACCTATCGAAATAGAAATAGAAAAGTAATGATCAAGTGACAGTTAGAGCATTTGCAGTTTTCAGTGCACTGCATACAAATGTGAGATAACAAAATGGACACTAAAAACAACAGATGCTGATACCAAGCCGAAAGTGGAAACAGTCGCTGGACCACATGCACTGTTAACACCTGTGGAGATATTGATAGGTAGTCGCAGGATATATATACTACCAAGTCATTTTATAGCAAGCATGACATTATTGTGCATGTGCACATCAAATTTTTATTTTGGTCAAGCTCAAACTGGATCGGCGAATCCGAGCATCAGGAAATTTATTTGGTCTGGCCCAAGTATTATGTAACTTTATTAATGGTTGGACAATCACTTATTTGAGTCACCAAAGGAAGCTTCACAACCATGTGTTAGCCACATTTGTTCTCATACTGTCTCCTGTTGCTGTAAATGCTAGTGTACACATATGACCTACACAATGATTATGACTAACACAAATAGATGCGGTGAAACACAATATTCAGGGAGGGGACAGGCTGCTAGAAGTAGACAAACAAGTAAGAGTCAGTGACAATAATTAGAGTCTATCAAATTGGTATACTACAATTCAACCATCAGACTGTCTGACTAGGTGTACGTACACTAACTTATTAGGAGTATGTTAAACAACGCCTGCAATTTGCGAAGTCAATGAATTTGTCAATCTGCTATGTTCTATGCTTAGCAATTGTAACCTCTGTTGTCACTTTGTTTCTAGCACTATGGACTAACTGAGATGTCATACTACACAGTGCTGTTTGGTGTCTCCCGTGCTATTGGAGTTATGGCATCTCTGGTGTGGGACAGGGTATTGGGTCTACCACTGGAACGTCCTAAGAGTATGAGCACAGAAGGATTGAAAAAACTAGTCGGAGCTAATTGATGCGGTGGTGACAGTTATCTGTACTATTTTATTTTGTCAGTACATCATTACCCAGTACATCATTACTGCTGAACAATTTGTACTTCTTTCAAGAAATTGTAGTTATTAAACCATGCCACAGAAGCCAACTGAAAATATATGTCTTGAAAAGCCCACAATTTGAGGTCATTGACGTCAATTTCAAGCTAGCATGTTTGGGTTCACAGCAAAACGTCATAACAAATGCTTGTAGTTCAGTGTAGGCGCTGATTGCACTGACAGTCTGTGTTGGTGCAATGGTACAGGAAGGGGAATTCAAAGCATTTCCTCGATTAAACACCATAGCATTTATTGCTTTCAGCCCTCATAAGGATGTAGCGTTTATTTGAAAAGCATTTGTTGGGGGAGTTTATTGCTTGCAGCTTCTGACATGTTTTACTCTACACCTTACTTGCATGCTACCTAACAAATACCAATACCGACTGAATACAGACTGCTCTAGGTATGCTGTGGTGTGATGGTACAGGAAGCAAAAGTCCAGAACATTGAAGGTATGAAAATTACAAGTCTCACTCCTTAGTTTCATTCTTGAAACATGTTGGGAGCTAGCAAAGAAACTAGATGATAGAGAGAGTGAGGCCGAGCAGGTTATAGCTGCTGCGAAGTCATTCAATCACCCTACTGCCACTTTCTTATGGTACGAAGTGGTCTAACACTGCCATTTACTTCTCTTAAACACATCCACTGTAGAATTCACTGATCATGTAAACTCAACAGATAATTAGAGACAGATGATGGGAAAGGTGAAATGACAGTTAAACATCAACACTGTAGTTCTCAAAAGTCACCCATTCCACCCATTCCTCCCATTCCACCCATTCCTCCCATGCCTCCAGCACCCATTGGTGGCTTTTCATCTTGTGGTAGTTCATGCACTGTTGCTTCAGCAGTCGTAAGAAGAGAAGCAACCCCAGCAGCATCCACAAGAGCAGTTCTTACCACTTTCGTGGGGTCTATAATACCTATAGAAATGAGAACAGTACAATATAACTCAAACAGTCAAGTCTTTCAAAAGATAATTTACGAATTTAACTGTCAAATACATACATTTTTGTTATTATTAAAAGTTGGTACAACTTCTAAATCAATCTAAATTCTTTACACTAAAGCTATACATACATACATTCATGCATACATACATACATACATACATGCATACATACATACATACAATACTCTTCAGTTTGAATGTCAATAACCAACACTTCCAATCTAAAACGTTATTGCCATGGAGGATGATTTCAGTCAAAATGATTGGGAATGATAAGCCTACAGCCTGTGGCAGTGTGCACTAGAACAACAATTGTTGCAGTAACAAAGGAGCAGTTCTGAATGCAGCAGAGTCCTCTGTGTATCAACTTGCTAGTTGTAGAGTATTGTATGTATCTCATTTAATACAATTCCCAAAAAAGACATGACATTGTACACTTAACACTCACCTCCACATACAGAACATCTACACAAATTAATAAATATTCAAGTATTTTGTGTTAACTATTATTCCTTTACCTGCATTCACCATGTTCACATATTCATTATTCAAGGCATCAAATCCCATGTTGACATCATCATATCCTAGGACCTTGTCAACAACCAACGATGGCTCTTGTCCGGCATTTTCAACAATCTGTCTAATAGGAGACTGAAGAGTACGTCGTAACAACTCCACACCAAGCTTTTGATCATCGTTTTCACTCTTGACTGCATCAAGGGCAGTTGCACATCGCACAAGAGCTACTCCTCCACCAGGTACAATGCCTTCCTCTACAGCAGCACGGGTTGCATTCAATGCATCGTTGACACGATCCTTCTTCTCATTCACTTCAACTTCACTAGAACCACCAATCTGAAACACAATGAGAACAAGTAGGTTTACTGTAGCCATTGATGTGTTATAGTCCAACTGTAATAGGTATTATAACAGTAATGTTCTTCAATGCCCTGCTACCAATACTTTCATTGATCAATATATCATATCACAATTCTAATTAATACTGTAAAACATTAAAATTTATGCTGTCCACCTGTACATTATCAAGTTTTAATGATCAGCCATGTCTTCCTTCACTATACTACAAAAAAAAGAATGTTTCATACAAACTTTGAACCATCATCATATATACTCGTCGTCACATTGCTGTAGTGTATATTCGATAACTCTACATTTCTTGAGAACCCAACATGGAAATCAATCTCATTAAGTCGATGCATGTATGGACACATACATATCAAAGTATAAAGTTCTAAGTTCAACTGTCCTTTAGACAAAAGCAACATCCTAGTGTCCTAAATTCATACTGGATGAAGCAAGCAGTTATGAGCATTATCCAGTTTCCACATACATCTGCCTTTCAAAACAAATCATCTACAAATCATAACCATAATTCCAGCAAAATCAATCAAACAGCTTGCATTCCACAAATTTCAGTAAACAATTCATTAATCTATTTGTTAAAATTTCCTCTTTCTGATCGTAGACATTCATTATGAGCCACCTGAGCCACCCTTAAAACTGGCAAGAAAACTAAAGGAAACAACACTACCATCCACTAACTGTAGCCTTTCATCCACTGAAATAACATTCATTTGTTGATCTGTGCATGCACACATTTCAATAGTCACATGAAATGTTGCTCCCATATCACAGCAAAATATTGCTAATCCTACTTCACATAACTGCCTCTCATCCTACAAGTACAACAAGTTAAGTGAGCACGTCATTTCCTACCTTCAGCACTGCAACTCCATCGGACAACTTTGCAAGCCTCTCATTCAGTTTTTCCTTCTCATATTCACTAGTTGTACTCTCCAACTGTTCTTTAATCGCCAAACATCTCTTCTCTACTTCTTCCTTGCTTCCTTTGCCATGAAGTAGCAAAGTGTCATCTTTAGTTATACTCACTTCCCCTACCTGTCCAAAATCACTCAGACTAATGTCTTCAATCTTCAGTTCAACACCTTCTTCACCAAACACCTGCAAATCAATTTTGTAGTATTCAGTACGTAAAAATATAACAACCAGTTCATGCAACAGCAAGGATGTTGAGGCTAAGTGTGCACACCAGTAAGATACTTGTCCCAGAAATTATTTACTTCACTTTCTCATCCACATATCAATGTACCACCAGTCAACTGAGAAAGCCCACACATTCCAAGTTAACACAAATGAAACAGTGTCTACCGGACGTTACACCATTACTGCCTGTCACACATAAGCACCCTAAACAAAACATGGGCGTAGCAAGCAGTCCAGGATCTAGCCAGTCATTGAAAAGTCCCATTTTGCTAATTGGCAAACGCCAACTTATAGAATGGAGTACAACTGATTAAATATGTGTGGAGCTAAGCACGAGTGTACGTAAAGCTCGTGTGATCTTAAGTTGCTTCCCATACGCACTTGACTTGACATTTCCTGGATGCAGTCACATCTGGAAAATATAGCATGATAGCTGCCACAACACAACGGAGCTTAGTGATCAAGACTAGCCAGCCTCATCAGCCTTTGGACTTCAAATATCCAAAAAATGGTATTTAGGACGATGGATTTCTGTAGCTTCCACCCATTGCCGTCCCTCAACAATGACCAAATCTCCACTACAGCGGGACTATGGACTAAACTAAATGTAACGTTTTGACAAAAAAAAACAATTGGCATTAACCCAAAAATTTTGACAATGGTTTTAATATGGCAATTTGTCAATGTTTGTCGGTTTCCATAGACTCCCACTTATTGGTTGAGTTGCATCTGTCTCCATGTGCATGCAATACCTCCCTCAAAATGGCATATCTACAGCAAAAAAGAAAGGAACACACTGTGCACATCTGGTGACATCCTACATTGACAAACTCTTATATTGCCAAAATAATTTGCTGGTCTACGATAATAAGAGATTCAGAATATATAAACATTAATGTATCAACTAGTATTGACAATTTTTGAAGGACCATTACCTCAGTGCTTGCTACGCCACTGTAATAATTGGGACAACAGACAACACTTACCGTCCCACCCGTTGCTATTGCCATATCTTTAAGTTGGCTTTTCCTATTGTCTCCGAAACCAGGAGCTTTTACTGCCACTACCTGTAGCCCGCCTTTTAACCTGTTGAGTACTAAAGTTGTGAGTGCCTCTCCATCAACATCTTCAGCAATGATGACAAGAGGACGACGTTGTTGAGCGGCCAGTTCAAGAGCAGGAAGAATGGTCTGAATACCCGATATCTTCTTTTCAGACAACAACACCAATGGATCTTGATATTCAACTTTCTGACCTAACAGAAAAAAGCACCTAACTTGTACACATATCTGAGATGAATAAGCATACAGTTGCTATGACTGACCCACCAAATTCAAGAGATCAAGTGTTGTAAGCACGACCACAAGACACACACACACACACACACACACACACACACACACACACACACACACACACACACACACACACACACACACACACACACACACACACACAAATTTACAACGTTGCATAGTCAAACCTTTTGTTGTATTGATAAAGTAAGGAGAGATGTAACCACGATCAAATTTTAAACCCTCAATCACTTCCAGCTCATCCTTCAGCGTCTTGCCATCCTTTACTGTGATCACACCATGCTTCCCAACTGCCTTCATGGCCGACGAAATCAACTCTCCTACTTCCTTATCACCGTTAGCTGATATCGTAGCTACTTGAGCAATTTCTTCCGGAGTTGTCACAGGTCTAGACAGCTCCTTCAACCGCTCTGTTACAGCATCAACAGCAGTTTGAACACCTAAACACAATTCAAAGCAATATAAAAGACTTGCTCAACCAAGACTTTAATAAAGTGATAGCCACAGAACGTAAATATCGTTCTACATATACATCAATCTCAAAACATAAATAATTCATACCTAGGCACATGTTTGTCTCCTATCATGACCTCAACACAGTTTCTTATGACAAAGCTGGTAGCTTTCAAACTAATTAAAACCAAATCTCCTACTTACATACTGTGCATGTAAGACTCTTCGTAAGTCTAAGGATGTAGCATGGCAGTCTTTTGAGCGTGTCTTCTCTAAAGGATTTGACCCTCTCGGGCTAAAAATCTGGCTTCTGCGATATCTTCAAACGTTATCATCACAATAAACCATCTCAGATTGCCAGGAGAGCCACACCCAGCGCTTAAGAGCAAGCCTACAGCAACGTGTTTCTTTGCAAAGAAGAACCGTCATGCTACTCCCACGTTGTAAAGTGCTTCCATCGCTTGCAATGTCGTAGTACTCATTTTTGTGACGTTCCGTCTACTTCCTGTTATCGCCAATGGAGACGGGGCCATATATGCCTGGAGTCCAACAGTGAAAATGGCAGCACGACATATGGACAAAAGAAGTTGGTCTCCAGCATGGAAAGAAGTAGAATGATGGTGTACGATGCATGTGAGCGATCTCTACTGCTGGGTAGGCAAGAAGCAGCAGTTGACATCTCTTGCTGTATAGGGAATTGTAAGATTCAGCATGCTGTACATCACGTTACCTATTTACAAACTGGTAGTCGAACTGGGTAGGGATTTGATTTTTGCTGTTTATGTCATCATATTTCGAGATGGGCTGGTTATGGTTATGATTATGGGTGTGGGTGTGGGTGTGTGTGTGTGTGTGTGTGTGTGTGTGTGTGTGTGTGTGTGTGTGTGTGTGCATGCGTGCATGCGTGCACCTGCGTGTATAAATATATTTTTACACTGTGATTAGTAATTCCCTACCTCGTCTGATTTCTTGTGGATTGGCCCCTGTTGTCACATATCTAAATCCTTCTTTTGCAAGAGCCCTGGCAATAACAGTAGCTGTTGTTGTCCCATCTCCTGCTTCTTCATTCGCCTTGTTAGCTACATCTTGCACCAACTTTGCACCCAAATTTTGAAGCTTATCTTTCAATTCAATAGCTTTAGCAACAGTCACACCATCCTTGGTAATCTTTGGAGAGCCCCATGACTGTTCCAGTACAACATGCCTTCCTATAATACCAAGACTCGTTACACTGTCGTCATTAAGATACTATCTTTTACAAACAATAGCAGTCTTAACACTCCCTCAAAATGCAGTCAACTTAAATTAATGTGTGGCTGTTCGGTAAGTTAAGTTCTCAGAGTACCCATTCTATTTGACAACTGACAAGACCGCCAGTCCTACATTAGCGCTAGCTACTGTCACAAATAAATTTCTTAGTCTCTTCATGTTGAACGATTGAAAGGTGAATCACAAAAAAAATACAATGGGTTTAGCAGACAGAAAACATAAATCAAGAATCCACTGTCACTATTCTTGATTAGACTCGAGCCAGTCTCTCCCCGCACCGCCGTTCCCAAGATTGTCACTCAGGAGCGGGGATTGACAATCCGGGGAATGACAAAGACAAGGAGAGACTGGCTCGAGTCTAATTCTTGATGGCTTAGTGCAGTGCACCTCTACTGACTAGCAAACCTTCCATACTACAACTATATATCAGCACTTGGACAACAAAAAGTCCTTAATTATCACATGACAGGCTATCCATGTTTGCCAACCAGTAAAATCCAAACGAAAGCTGTCTGTCTACAAGAAGACATTACTGTTGCTGCACATGTCAATCAGTCACCTGGTATGCCATTGGCTTCTCAAAGCAGTTGCAGCCAGTGAGTCATTCGATTCATTTGTTGTAATTAATGGTGTCCATGCAGTAACTCGACCATGCATAAAACCTGAAATTTCACTACTTTGAATCACATCAACAAATATTTATCTAGGCAGGACACCATTGACTTCACACTGTTAGCTCTGGATTTTGTGACTGGCTACACTACTTCATCACAAGTTTTGTAAACTTTAACAGTCCTTCTATATGCAGCATGTATAAAACTATTACATACATCTGGGCAACCGTGTGTGTGTGTGTGTGTGTGTGTGCACGCGCACGCAAGCGCATATGGTGCAATAGCTCAGTTGGTTAGAGAGACATCTTATAGAGTGTTTACATCCGGGACCTTAAAGGGTCGCAAGTTCAAGTCAGTGATGACGAGCTATGGCATAATTTCCTTAAGCAAGAAACTAACACACATTTGTTTCTCTCGACTCAGGAGTATAAATGAGTGCGTACCCGGTCATTGACTGGGGACCTAAGCGGCCTTCGGCTGTGACGTGACATCAGCCACTGGGGTCTGGTGAGACTTCGGGTGCTCACACCACAGTTGGCTTCACAAGTCGATGCTCCTGGGAGTGCCTGGCCCGGCTCCAGAAGTTTGCTAGCGCAGGCCCAGAGTTCCCTGAGTAGCGCACAGGGCCCAGCTTAACAGCTGAAGGCATGACCTCTGAGAGGTAGCTCCTGATGTTTAGGTTAGGTGTGTGTGTGTGTGTGTGTGTGTGTGTGTGTGTGTGTGTGTGTGTGTGTGTGTGTCAATGTGTGTGTGTGTGTGTGTGTGTGTGTGTGTGTGTCAATGTGTGTGTGTGTGTGTGTGTGTGTGTGTCAATGTGTGTGTGTGTGTGTGTGTGTGTGTGTGTGTGTGTGTGTGTGTGTCAATGTGTGTGTGTGTGTGTGTGTGTGTGTGTGTGTGTGTGTGTGTCAATGTGTGTGTGTGTGTGTGTGTGTGTGTGTGTGTGTGTGTGTGTGTCAATGTGTGTGAGCGGACTTGGCTCGCTTGTCCTCGCGTGCACGTGTGCGTGCACTAGAGTATAGTGCTCGGACGTCCTCTCATGCATATGCTCCCAAACGCACGCACGTCGAACATCTTACCTTTTGGTCCCAGCGTCACTGCAACTGCATCTGCAAGGACATCAACCCCCTCCAACATACGGTGGCGAGCCACAGAACCAAATTTAATTTCTTTCGCTGCCAGACCCCGATTCTGCTGGTGCTGACAACATACGACAGAAGGCGCAACACCGAAAGCACGAGGCACTCGGCTAAGACCAAGCACACGATGCCGAGTGGCACTAAGAAGTCTCTGCATGACTAGAAAAGAAATACGATAGTTTACTGCAAGCACTGCCTGCCACACACAGCCTTGTGTCCGTGCCACATGCCGGTGATGTCTGGTACACACAGAACACAGAGATGAAAGCCACTTTACCGCTGGCTTCGAACTAGGCAGCACGTGGAGCGACTTGGACGCAACGTATGATGCAAGCAGCAAACGGCAGAAGCTGCGCAGACAGTCTCGCGCACACGTGCAGCACCCACGTGGACATTCTAGAAACTTCGTTGCATCATATATCGACAGCTTGTAGTCCGAGTTCTTGCGACTGAGAAATGGTAAGAAATTCGCAGTTGTACAGCATCAACTGCGTAGGTGGAGGATTCTTATGTCGGACACGTGTCCGACATTAAATTTGTACTATTCACTTTGCAGGCAGGAGTGTTGAAGAGATTCATTCCTTTATTCGATCGAGTGCTTGTCGAAAAATTTACTCCGTTGACGGTGAGTTGTTTTGTCCATGGAATTCTGTGTACTGTGTCGCGGTCATATGACGTCCTGTGCAGACGTCCAAAGGAGGTCTACTAATCCCAGAATCCTCTCAAGCCAAAGTTCCACAGGGCGTCGTTGTTGCTGTAGGAGAAGGAGCCAGAAATGACGTATGCAGTAATATATTTTGCAGTAATACAATAGTACTTAATTTACTAGAGAGTAAGTACTAGTAATATATACCGCAATGTCAGTAATTTATGTATTAATATTAATATAGTTAAATATAAATAATTTGCCATATTAGCTAATTAAATTAAAATTAGTTTATTAATTAAAACAAATTTATTTAGAGAAATGTCCCCTTTATGTCACAGTTATGTTGCTTTAGAATGGAACGATACAACCAATGAGTGTTGCAGTTGGTGAAACCGTTCTTCTTCCAGAATGGGGAGGCACTAAGATAGACCTTGATGAGCAGGTAGGTTGTAGAGTAAAAAACTGTTACCAGACGATGTTGATTGTGTTTGTATGTAGGAGTACTTCATATACAAGGAGAGCGAATTCTTAGGAAAGTTCAAGCCAGACAGTTGACTCATTGAGGTTATGGCCATTTCTTCCTGAAGTAGTTATAGTTAGACTGTCAATCTCTTGAACATGATGGCTCTTGTTTTGTTGTAAATGATTCCAATCTTCATCATGTGAGATATATAAGGGCATTAAATTGGCAACATCTGAAGGGATACGGACATTATATGGTCACAAAACAATATTCACATGTTTTAACGATTTATTCTATTTTCTATCAAGTAGTTGGTCATCACACCTTTCTTGCTTTAGTCCCTTCTGCCATGGTAAGTAAACCTTTCCCGAGGTCATCTAGTTTGCCCCTGTTGAGTAAGTCCTGTCCCTGATTTGGACATCTCTAAGATGTTACTTGCACTTGCTTTTAAATTTCACACTTTTACAATCAGTTCAACAGTTCATGCCTTTACATCATGGGTGGTACAACTGAGGTGTCTATATAGGTACAGTAGTACTACCGACAGTTGGCCTTAGCGTTTATAGCGAAGCAGCATTGACTATTGAGTCCATCATGTATGCCCATTATCACCTCAAGATGTCACTGGTACACTGGATAGACACATGCTGCACGTTACAACCACAGACAAAAGTTTACTTTTAAAATTGATATATGCTTTCAAAGTAGAGTCTGTTACTCCTGCCGAAAGAAAAGCCACAAATATTAATAGATGCCTGCAATCAAACTACTCTTCACAGCACTAAGGAATGTCTAATGTTCCTTCCAAAGCAATGGAAAGTCAGATTCAGTATTAACAATAAGCAAAAACCTTTTGAATTTAATTAATTATGTAATCACAGAGGGTGGCAAAGCTTTTTTCAATACCTTCATCACATGAATGGAACATTACATGCCATTATTTAGCAAAACTGAGCAATATACTCTGTTCGCACAGTGTCAATAACGCTAGGACTGGCGTGTTATGTATGAGCTGGCGTGACATTGCCTGAAACGGTACTCAAAAGTAATTCATCCTTAGCAATGAAAAGTGAGCATCCAGCTCACAAGTAGGCACATGACAGTATCGTCATATGGTTGTTATGATACATTTACATACCATCAATATGAACAAACTACACAATACCAGTCATGTCCCAAAACTGCCTATGTTGGCAATGGTTACAGGTTACATCAAAAATTCATCACATAAGAGCTACTATGATTCAAGCCACTCATAACATGCCAATTTATATTGAGCAATAAGCCCATCTTTTAGGTATGACACCGCATCAATCACCACCACTAAACCTGATACAAATAAGTCAAGTTACCCACAGTACATACCTATCCAAACAGAAAGTCTACTTTACACATCGTTATTCATCATCACACAGTGTCTGTGTAGGTTTATCGAGGTGGAGGTGGAGGTGGAGGTGGGCCTCTTCCTCCTGCCGATGTTGGTGGCAGTGGAGGTGCTCCTCTTCCACCCATGGAAGGTGGTGCCGGTGCAGGAACACTAGGCGCAGCATGAGGACTTCTACCTCGGTTAGCTATTATCAACAACAAGCATAAGTACAGTACAGATAACGGGCTAACAAGTCACAGCAGTCGTACAGTGTGGTCAGACCTGATTTATGTTAGGAAGTCGACAAACATCAAAACACTGCTCACTATGTGACTACTAGGAGAATGACCTAATTCATAATTTAGTGACTATCATAACAACCGTCTAACCTTGTGGACCATACAACCTACAAAGACTTATGTGACTGTCTAAACCTACGAGGAGAGGCAGACCATGTATACCTAACAACGTTCTGGTCAAAGCCTGGTAAACACCCACAGCCCTCTACATACTAGCTTGATAGTCCTCTCTAACAGCCTGCTGCTTACCTATTACCCTCGTACTACTCTCTACTAAGTTACAGTTAATATACTTAATCCAGTCAAAATGCTACAAAGTCCCAATAAGTAATCAAAAATCTGGGTATTGTGTTAAGTTGTTGTGAGTATGAATTTCCATAATGACCTTATTTCTAATGCTACAACACTGGTACAGTGTACCATTACAATTAGCAAGGTCCGTGTACTTCACAAATACTTCATCAAATGCATCACTGGCTGATTACATAATTGGTTCCTAATCTACTGTGCAGTAACAAACACTATATATACATGAACCACATCAAATCAGCCAAGCAATACAAAGCAATTTCCCATAACATGCTCCATGCTTGTCACCTTTTTTCAGTGCTGAGGTGTCATGAAATAGTAATGACTTCTTGGCTAGCTCAAATGGTGTAATGTCACACATTTCCCTGCATATTGAGTGTCTGTTCTGTCATCTTCACTTTTAATCTAACAGTTTCACGTGACAACCGTTTACGTTAATACCTAAAACCCAACTGAGTTGCTTCTCATCAACTGCACTGATGTCCAACCTCTTAGATAGTCACCTAACTGTCAGACAATATGTCGGTTCATTGCCTGTCTATCATACCATCTATCTACACAATGCTGACTGTGTCCAGCTTCTCTTCAACAATTCTTTGTTCGCCAATATCATATTTAAAGAGTTTAAGAAAAGAATCTTACCTTTGGCACTTCTTGCTTTGCTAGGATACGTTTTGGGTCCAGCCTCCCATCTATCAGGAGGAGGAAGGTCATCGGAAAATGTGAAGCGAGATTCAAAATCTTCTCCATCTACACAACCAACAACTAGCTTATTCATTCCCACACAAACACTTTGTTAAAACCTTGTGGTCTTCGTCCGCTAGGAACTCCTGATAATCTATGAGGAGCAGGAGGAGCAGACTGTCTAGTTGGAGGCGGCGGTGGTGGAGCAGCCATTGATGGAGGTCCACTTGCTCTAGTTGGAGGTGGTGGAGGTTGCGAAGATCTATTAGGTGGAGGTGGTGGAGCTCCCCTTCCTCCTCCAGTGCTGTTAGCTCTAACAGGCGGTGGTGGAGGTCCCAACACACTGGTTCGTCCTGGAGGAAAAGAAGGGTTGCCTGATGATCTATGTGAGTCAGTAGACATACCGTTAATACCATCATCTACACCATTTTCATCTGTAGATCGCGAATGCAATCTACCCGGAGGTGGAGGTGGAGGGTGTGATCTTCCATGTGGAGGTGGAGGAGGCTGTGACCTGCCTGATGGAGGCGGAGGTGGTTGTGATCTCCCTGGTGGTGGTGGAGGTTGAGATCTTCCCGGCGGTGGTGGAGGCGGCTGTGATCTGCCAGGTGGTGGTGGAGGTGGATGTTGTGAGTGACTGTGTGGTGCCATTTGACCAGTAAAAGCAGGCGGTGGAGGAGGAGGTTGCGCTCGACCAGGAGGTGGGGGTGGCGGATGTCCCGCATTTTCTCTAGGTGGAGATGGAGCAGAGCTATTCCTGGTTGGAGGTGGAGGAGGAGGTTGTGAGCGACCTGGTGGAGGAGGTTGTGAGCGACCTGGTGGAGGAGGTTGTGAGCGACCTGGTGGAGGAGGTGGAGCTCCAGACCTACTTGGAGTTGACGGTAAAGATGGTAATCGTCCTTGTGGTGCAGCCGATGCATTTGTCCTCCCCGGAGGAGGAGGAGGAGGATTAGACCTCATCGGTGGAGGGTTAGATCTTCCAGGCGTAGGAGGTGCTGGGTTAGATCTCGCCGGTGGAGGAGGTACATTACTCCCTCCCAACGGTGGAGGCATAGGGCCACTACTTCTTGGAGCAGGAGGAGCATTGTTTACTTGCCTTGGCTGAAGTTCATGAATAGGATTAGATGGAGGCCTTCCAAATGATGGCGGACCACGAGAACTTGATGAAACTGGTGTTGGTCCATTAGTAGCCGAAGGAGGATGAAACGCTTTATGCCCTAAAATGAACCATAACCCAATAAAATCAGAAACACAATTCACAATATCAAAACATAAGTCCAACAAAGGACCTCATGCACTAAGCAGATCCCTTAACAACACAGATCCATGAACATTTCAATGACTGAAACTACTTTACCTTACCCTACACTCACAACTACTGCTGTCAACATATGTCACACAACTAATGAAGATCAGTTCTTGTACTGATTAATTAAGTACTACATATGACTACCAGACTGCTGCAACAAAAAATACTATATTACCCACAATCTGGTGATTTTAATGTTTATTCCTAGACTGTTATCGCTTGCTTGACAGTCAGAAAGATTGTGTCCAAATCTTTCTAGCCTTACGACTACTTTGCTAAGTGTAGGACTTCCCACAAGAAAGTCAAGAACAACACCTATTTTATAACAACAATTAAGTTAATATACATATTATTAATTTCTATAAAAAAAATAAATGATCAGTTGATATTAACTGCAGCAAGCTTTCTATAACAGTATATAGTGCCTTCTCTTATCTTCTTCTCTTTCTCTTTTTCCTATTAAATGTTTCACAAATCACCTGGAATGTTTGACTATAACCTTTACCTAATAATTGCTAACGCAAGACTCAACTTCAAAACTTTAATTTTATCACAAGAACCGTTAGCTGGCACTAAGTGTAAACATGAATAAAATCCAGGGTTAATTTAAAGTGTGGTAGCGTGGTGGTGCTGCACAATGCTGAGCAACCCTGGCCACATGACCAAGCCTTTTCCCATGTGTTCTACCCAGGGTAGATGTGAAGTACTGCACATTGTATGTACATGTTACGATGTACATATACAGCAAGCAGATGGCGTTAGTGTGCACATATGCAAACAAACACAGAAGACATGTAATAACTGCAGCCTCTTCAGTGTTGACCTGAAAGGCTTCAATAATTAATTAATACACAGTTATAAATCTTATTGTAAAGGTCTTCATATCCAAAGGCACACAGTACATCCTGGTAATGGGCGTGTCTTCTGAAATGCTTGAGAGAACTACTACAGCTAATTGCAAATCATGTGAGAAACTTGCTCTCTGTTATTGTTTGTGTAGCCTCAGCTGGTGGTAGTGTTTGGCCATTTCCATCCACCACATAATAGCCCCATAATGACTATGTCACAATATGAAATACCAAAAAACCTGAGATAGTCTGTAACCAACACATGCCAGTAAGTAGCATCCTACTGTAATCCACTTCTCATAGGTCATATATTACCAGTACTTTGCTCAATAATGCTACACACTACAAAGCAAATATTACATTCTTTATGCCACTGTAAGCATCCTCCACTACTCTATTCCAGATGGTACACGACATGTCAGTGGCGTAACTAGGAAGAGGCAACCAAGGCAACTGTCTCAATCAAAAAAGTAGGCGTAACAGTTCAAAAAATTAGATAGCAAACAAATGGTTATGTGGTCTAGCTCTATTGCATGTTCTTACCTAGAGATCTAAAATATCAACATATTGAACACTCTCAAATGATTTAATAGTACATGTAACGGTAGACTTGATAAGTTGTTCTATAGTCTGTTAGTGTTTGTTGCCGACATCTCAGCTGCTCTGGTCACGTGACTACATCAGTCTTCATGTTGATATCAATAAAACAACTTGGCAAAATTTTAAGGCTACTTACACCTATGCATGTGCTGCTAATTCAACAGAAATCTCTGTACCTCAATATTCAATACCTGAGCTGTCCTGATCCCAATAAAACAGAAGACGACAAGCTCAAGGGTCAAACCAATATTTCCGTATGCCATCATATTAGTACAGAAGTGATTGCATAAGCTGTCACAATATCTACGGCAATGGACTTCCTTTTTATCACTCTATCTGAAAAAGCAAAACCAAAGGAAACAACCAGATTTCCTGGCTGCGTCTATCTCACAAAAGACAAGCTTCCAACTAAAGTGTCACAGCAATGCATTGATTACACAACAAATATCCTATAACCTTCTACACCTAATTTCAACTCTGCTAGTACAGTAATTGATCATTAAAATTATTTAATCACCAAAATCTATACGGACAACAGCTTCCTGCCTCTAGAAACTAACATTGTTGATTCCATACACTTCTTGGCTAATGCAGTATGTCAGTATATAATGTGTTGCTTACAGTGCCATGTAGAGTTACTACCTTTTTTATTCTGATCAGGTAATAGTCTCTTCCGACACCGATCTTGTTGGTCAATGGAGATTAACTAATTTATTTTCTTGTTGGATTTCTTTCTTGCTAAACTTCAAATTTCTCATATTCTCTGCAGTTGCAAACTCTAATCTGCAAGCTGTTTCACGCGATACAAACATTGTCAATGACAGGGAGTTTCATTATTAAAAGATACAGGCTAACTGCAACCATAATATGACAACAAAAAACACGCAAACCTTCCTTTCCGCCTCAAATTTCTGAATTCACAAGTCTAATACCTATGCCCTTAATACACGATGTTCACAACATCTGTAATGTACCATAAGAGAGTCGTCTACGATTGGATAAAAGTAATCAATCATAAAGACTATCGTAATTATCGCTGGCAACACGTAATTACACTTAGCTCAAACAAACTACCATGTGAACAAAAAAAATTACTACTTACTACTGTTGTCTACCAAATATCGCTATACTGATCGAATATAATATCATTTACGGTACCATATAAAGTATTATAGCATATTAGTTATACATGATACCTAGCCTCATTCAAGAACAACATCCTTACATACCTAGTAACATCAAAAGTTACAAATAAGGCAAAAGCAGCACTTCATACCTTCTAGATAATACAACATTCAGACATTATTTAGCACTGACAATAACTGACATAATAAAACCATACTTGCAGAATCCCCTAAGGCTACTAGCTACAGTCACATAGCCTCATATTATGATCACCTCTATTTCTGTAATCTACAATGAGACACTATTGTACAATGTTGACATTCTTCAATGAAATAACATTGTAGAAGAATCTAACTCTTGCCTGACGTTTAATTTAATTATTACAAACATTTACTCACACAATGCCTACAACGTACCTCCTGACGGTCGCGAATTGTCTCTGTCCCTTGCAGATTTGAGTTTCGGCATTCCTCCAGCAAACAGACCTCCCAGACTTCCTCCACCACCTCCCATTCCACTGCCACTTCCAACACTTGCTCCGCCACCAGAACCCATAGTGCCTCCTCCAACGCTCGACTTTGGCTCTACTCCAAACGCCAATTCTACAATCTAACAATACTGGTTCCTACACAGTGTAACTCACTTTCAAGTAATGGTCCACTCTTGTCTACAGTCACCGCCTTTTTCAACCTCGCTCCTTTGTGAATCTGGTCCAGCAGCGCACCTCTTGACTTTCCCTCTTTCTTACTTAGCTGAGGTGGTACTGTATTCGCTTGACTAAACGTCGGTGGAGGAGGGGGCCCCGGAGGGGGCGGCGGCGGTGGAGGCATGCGTGTTGAATCACTGAACTACCGGCGTTACGAGATGTACCTCCGCTTGTTGTAGCAAACGCATGCAGAGTCGACGGCTGTAAAAACGCTAGAACGTACGTTTCACGCTTGAAACTCTCGACCTGCGAGCACAGTAAATGACGAGGTTCCACTTCCTGCTCTATTATACACACACTTGTCTGTTGTCTTCCCGCCCAACAGTTCTATGCGTCTGTTATCTACTTACACCGACTAAGCAAGCCTGCCTCTTTGATATGTTGATGGCACAAACATGCATGTGTGTGACATGAATGAGTCTAGGGGCTCCCATAATTTAACACAACTGTAAACGGTCTTATAATGCGTCTGGTGTGCGAACTGATGCCTACTGAACACTAGAGCGACTGAGATTACCAGCGAGCAAACGGCTTGTGAATACAGACCTTGCCAGGTTGGGTAGGAGCTGTCTTGAACGCTCGGTTGGTAGTTGACGCTCAGCAGTCAAAAGAGTCGTCTAAATTTGTAAACTAAGACGTGGGTCGCTGTTATCGACGAGGTATGAGTCGGAAATACCGTCCTGAAGTGAATAGAAAGTACGCGTGCGCATGAGCAATTGAAAGCCTTGAGTTTCCCGAATATCCTCGCGCGATTAGGAAACTTTTAGATTGCTTTTCCAGAGTTTTGTCTAAGAAGTAGTTGTTTTTTAAGTATGTCTTTGCAAACTACATAGACAGATAAAATGTACGCTTGTCTCCCAGAACGTTGAATTCCGCCTAAAAAATTGACTAGATTCGCCGTAATCGGCAGTCAATAGCTGCAACGGTCCGATGCACTTCAAGGTAGTCCACAGCACCTGACAGTCTCAATTAATTTTTTTGGTTTTAGTTCTGCCAACAGAAACGTTGCGAATAAAACCACAATCGGCGCACGAACAAATTGAGCATGATTGGGACTCGCGAGGCTCTTGAAGAGACTCCCGGATACAGACACACCAACTACAGTGGCACTGTGCTGCAGTCGTTCAAAAGGTAAATTTATTGTCGGTGGTAGTAGTGGTATGCGAAAGCCATTACTTCGTGTCTTCCCACTGTCTATAGTGCGTAGACTGTAGGAACTGATACAATAATTTCGATGCCTATCTCGCGCATGCGTAGCCTCATGTAGCCAGACCTTACTGCACATCGAGTAGCACGCCAGCGGCGCGGTCCCTATGAGCAGAGGTGTGTGTGCTGTGCTGTGTTGACTAATTTTGCCGTGTCCTCATGATCACGTGTAGGAGAGAGCTTGGCTACACAGTGGCGTAGCCAGGATTGCGAACCAGAAGAGTGTTCAACATAACCGATAGATCTAATTTTGAACTTTGCGGATAGACCACCAGTGATCCAAGACAGAGGGTGCTCGAGCACCCTAGACACCCCTCTGGCTACGACATTGTCAGTGCACTACTCGAAACGTCTAGCGATCGAGAATTAGCTGAACTCCTGAGTGTCTTGCAGTACAACTGCACAGGCTTGAGATGTAGACGGATTAGCAGACGATTGACGTCATCCATGTTCGAGCTTTGCGGTGAGCACATTCTCCCAACTTGCACAGGAACAACATATGCTTTCCTGTCAGGCCCCTAAATTGTTGTTTGGCTCTGAATAGGACGTGTTTTTATCTCAGTTTGATATCTACTATTGCCTGACCTTGCACCCAGGGGCGTAGCCAGACATGTTTCGACGTTGCCCGGAAACCCCCAAGAAGGTGGGTGTGTCTACTGCATCGCGTCAGCCCCTCTCCAATTCGCGAAACTGTAGGTCTTTAGAAAAATAAAATACAATGAAGAAACGAGTCACCGTCGTTTGATTTCGTCAAGAGACAGAAGATGAAGCTGAAACAACAGGTAACTCGTTTGTTGCCTGTATTTTGCGCTACTAGGTTATTTGCAGGTCAGTTGTGAAGCATGCATTATGGGCTAGCTGACCTGCACTTAATTCATCAACTAGTAGAGCTCATATCAATCTTTGTCGCAACAGGCCTCGGCAGTCGTTTCCGTTTGTCTTCGGCGTCATCTTCCGTACTTTCTCGACCGACTTGCAGTGAGCAGTCAACCCCTGCTCCCAGTCTAACAATTACCTTGACCTAGGGAGGTACAGTACGTACTAGGTTTGCTCACTCACTGATGAAAGGAAGTACTGGCTGCTCACTTACGCCTTCCGGCCAACTTCCGAATTCAAGTTTCCTAGCAAGAAAGAGTACTGTAAACCAGGTCATTTCAGCATCCATGGTTAAAAGAGTACCCCTGATTGGCCTACTCTCGGATTTTCGATGGGGGCTTCTGTGTGAACTGTGTTCTCTTTGCCAAAGGCCGCTCGTCCCTTGGACAGTTGGTAACAACTCCCATGACATGTTTTACTCGTGCGAAACAAACACTTCAAGAACACTATGTGCAGGCGGCTCACAGAGTAGCAATGGAGGATTCTGCAGCATACATAGGCCAAATGGAGGACGGACATTCGTCTGTTGAGCAGCAGTTGCAAACTCAAGCTTTTGATGTCATTCAGAGAAACAGAGCCATTTTGAGAAGTATTCTCAAAGCAGTCGTATTCTGTGGTAGGCAGAACATTGCTCTAAGAGGTCATCATGAGAACAAGCTTGCAACAGTTGAGGAGTCTAAGCATGTGTGCAATCCTGGGCAAGCACTTCTTCGGTTTGGTATGGATGCTGGTGATCAAATTCTCAGGGAGCATCTTGCAACTGCACCTAGAAATCCGCAATATCATTCTCCAACTATCCAAAATGATTTAATTGCAGCTGCTGGCCAATGGATACAGAAAAAATTGTTCGTGTAGTTAAAGATGCCACGTTCTTAGCAGTATGTGCAGACGAGGCTGCTGATGCGGCCAACAAGGAACAGCTTGCACTCATCATTCGGTTTGTTGATAAATCAGGTCTTGTTCAGGAAGACGTCTTGGAGTTTTTGCATTGTGCTTCTGGCGTTAGTGGCGAGGCAATTGCCCAGAATATACTGTGTGTGCTGGAAAATCACTCCCTTGATGTCAATATTCTAGGTGGACAAGGTTATGACGGAGCGGGGAATATGGCGGGAAAGTATCAAGGAGCCCCTGCTCGCATTCAGCGCAATCGTCCTAAAGCAATTTATGTCCGCTGTGCAGCTCACATCCTCAACCTATGTATCGTTGCTGCTTGCAAGGTGCAGGGGATTCGCAACATGCAAGGCACTTTAGATCAGATATTCCTTTTCTTCAGTTTGTCTCCAAACCAGAACAAGAGCTTCAGGTACATATAAAAGAGCTACATGTAGATCAAGGTCGAAGAACAAAACTGGTTAACACATGTAAAACTCGTTGGGTTGCCAGAATGGAATCTTTCCAAGTTTTTATGGAACTATTGCCTTCGGTAGTCACTACACTGGAAGTTGTCAGCACTGGTCAAGATTGGAATGTAGAGTCATCTACTAAAGCTGCAACTCTTCTGACTTCAATAACGCAGTTCAAGTTTATAATGGCATTAGTAGTAGCACATGCCTGCTTTGGCTTTGTGAAGGGTTTGACAGTTTTCTTGCAAGGCAGATTCCAAGACATCTGCTCCGCCTATGTTGAAGTTGATAGCGTCAAGACTGCTCTGTTTGAAGTAAGAGGAGACATCAATACTTTCCACAAAACATTGTACGCCACTGCAGTTGCTTTGGCGGAGATAATGAATGCTTCATTACCTTCAATTCCACACCGTTGTGCTTGACAGACGTTTAGAAGTAATGTGCCGACCCTAACCCCGGAAGATTACTATAGAAGTGATTTAACAGTTCCATTTCTGGATGAAATGATAGCACATATTAATAGTCGCTTCTCTGAAATTCAGAAGAAGGCGATGATGGCTCTGTCGCTCGTTCCGTCTGTCCTAATGAGTCCAGAGCATGAGCAAAGCACAACGGACCTTGCACACCAGCTTGCCAGAGTTCTACGCAGACGACCTCCCCAACCCATCAACACTTCGGCAGGAGCTACACGTATGGAAGTGGAAGTGGAAGAGCTTTTCAGCTGAGCGACCTTCGTTGCTTTCAAAGTCTCTTTTCCATGCTAATGAGACTATGTTTCCAAACATCTGCCAGTTGTTGAGAATTGTCTCTACCTTGCCAGTCACCAGCTGTGAATGCGAGAGGATCATTAGCGTTCTACGGAGGCTTAAGACATACCTGCGTACAACAATGGCTGAGGAGAGACTGACTGGGTTGGCACTCATGCACGTTGACTATGGCATGGATCGGAATTTAGATGAAATTATTAACATAGTTTCCAGACAACATCCTCGTAGAAAGCTTCTGCAGGATACTTTAGTTAGTGACAAAGAAGGTTCAGAGTAATAGATTATCTTCAGACCAGTTCCATATAGTGCAAATACGTATAACGTTGTTGGAGTCTATGCGTACGCACACTCGCGACCTAATACTGGCTAGTGACTGTTAAATATTTAAGTTAGAGGACAAATCATTAAGAAAAGCTAAATTCACCGGCGATCCACCCATTGCAGGCGTGGCTATTGCCGTATCAAATCCGGAAACCCCCTTTCCATATTTTGGGTCATTCCTGGCTGCGCCCCTGGCACCGTCACGACGTGAAGCACGTCATCGTTGGTACAACCAGCTGCACCGAACGCAGGAACTTTATTTACTATCAGAGCAGCTGGAACCTTTACCCATGCTTCTTCTAGGTAAAATTGAACTAGATTACGTTAAGTACTTGTCAACGCGCGCTACGCAGCAATCGATTTTCTTTGCAAAGGGTAAAATAGCGTTTTAGCACTTCAATCGTGCCCTCTCATCGGTTTTGGTTGTCGTTTTCTTTGTTGAACGGCTAGTTCGTTCAAGCGACAGCCTTTACACATTCTAGTGCACGGAGACGTGGTTGTAGGAGAAATGACTCAGAATTGCCATCAAGCACTCTAGGCGAGCGTTCTGCGTTCTGCGTTCTGCTTTCTGCAGCGTTTCAGATAAGTGAATTTAGTCAACTGCAGTTATTTGAAACGTAGAGCTGTTGCTGAGAAGGTAGGAAGGCAAGAAATGGGTGTCCCACGATTGTGCCCGTTACCACGGGCGTTTGACTGACTGTAACTCATATCTTGGCTGACATGCAGGGTAACAACTCGATTTGTAGGTAAAGAGTTGTTCATTAGCGATATATAAGTAACTAGGCTGAAGGATGCGTGTGTGCAGTCTATACGCTACTGTCCGGTGCAATGCGTTTGTCCGATGAACGGGGTATGCAAGGCTCCGTACAGTTTTCAATCTCACTCTAAGCAGAGGAGAGGCACAATGGTCTCTTTTGGTGTGCTCACTTGCAACTTGGATACCTACATTTAGGATGTGTTAGGGACTGCGTTCAAAAACGGATAACTGAGAACTCGCGTCTGGAATATGATGGTGTTCGAGGAACGGGGCCGCGCTCTAGTGTAGCCATTTGCAATCCTACTACATCATAGAAATTACAGCGCCGGATCCACGAATTTAGCAGTTATTTATAGCATTACTAATTTTCTCTTTTCTAATGAAATTATATAAAATTATATGAAATTATTGAACCACGGCTATTGGAAAAGAGGGGGTTTCAACCCCTGAACCGCCCTCTGGATCCGGCCCTGAATTAGGTATCGTAATTTGCAAAATATGCCGGAGTCCCGCCGTGCACGGACTCGTAGCGCGCTTCTCTTGTGCAAGTAGGAGATTGATGACCTGGGTGAATCATTATCGAACCTCGTGTTTCGCAGCGTCTGTCAGTAGAGCGTAACTCTACTACGGAGTTATGGTTTGGGTACGCGAGACTCTAGTTTATCATCACAACACGTCTCCTAGCTCATCAAGCTCTTGCATGGTTGATATTTAAGACTTTAATTCCTTCATAGACCAGCACAGAACTAGATGGCAATTTGATGCTTACACTTCGACTCGTGAAAGCAGGTGTGATCACGCAACTTCGGATGGAAGGTAAACATAAACCAGCTGAATATAGTTTTCGTTAGAGGAGGTTGACTCCACTCCGTGAGCCGGCGCGCGCGTTGTGTAGTGTAAGTGTATCTAGATAAATATAGATTGCATGACGTATGAGACCGGCACGGCACATACGGGTAACCGGTATTGAAATGACTGGGTAGTCTTGGGATTTAGCGGCTAGTTTACATGTTATGAAAATGTTGTGTTGAGCAATATAACGCGTCTAATCAACTACGTGGACACGACTCAGTCTCCCCACAGCACATGGTGTCAGGAATCTAGACAGAAGTTTCAGTCGTCAGAAGTTAATTGTTGGAGTAGCTACGGAACTACGGAGTAACAAGCGTGAGTATGTCCACAGCTCAACTAATACGCTCCAGAACCATTCGACTTTGTGAAACCGGAAAGCTAGCTGGATCAAGTGGCGACGCCGTTTCGAGCGCTAGCGACAAGCGTCAAAGGTAATTGAGAAGTCTGGAGAAACGCAGGTTATAATTATAGTACGCCAATTTACAGCAAGGGCGATCAAGCCGAAGATATACTGGTATGGCATTTGGACTAACCGAAGATGAACTAAAGAATTACGGCATGGTTTTGGCAAAATTTGACGGTTATTTTGTTTAAAAACGAAACGTCATATGCGAGAGACCGTTGTTCAATCAACGAATACAAGCAGCAGAAGAAGCCGTAGACGATTTCATAACCGTAGTGGAACACTGCGAATACGCGGAGCTCTCTAAGAGACGAAATGATTCGGGACAGGTTAGTAGTCGGAATCCGAGATGCGAAGCTCGCCGAACAATTGCAACTGGACCCCGAAGTCACCTTAGAAAGAGCAGTTAGCAGAATACAGCAACCAGTCGTAATGAGCGAACATTCAAAGTCGAATAGCCCAGATACACAAATGGATAGAATTTTGGAAGAAACCAAACCAAGTTTGCCTTCGAAGCAGCACGAACGAGATAAGTGTACGAGATGTAGCAAATTTCCAAAACATAGTAGAAAAGACTGCAAAGCAAGAGATGCTAAATGTAGGAATTGTGGAAAGATCGGTCACTGCTATTACGTTTGCAAAACAAGCAAAACTCATACTTTCACAAGTCAAGAATGATTCAGATACAGAATGGCCGTATCTAGAATGTATTACCGCAGACATACATGTACTCACAACTAGGTGTCAAAATTGACATGTGGATCCTTGGTGGGTGACGCTTCAGGTAGACGGAATCCCGTTTGAGATTTAAACTAGATACAGGAGCAGATGTAACTGCGATTCCGTATACACTATTCACGACCAGATTTAAGAAACGGTTATAGAGAAGAGTGACAACTGTTTGAAAGAAGGGGGCTAGTTCAAAAGGTGAATGAAGAGTTGAGAAGAATGGGAAAAGAAGGCATTTATATAATAGAAAAAGTGGAAGGTCCAACTGACTGGTGTGCAGGCATAGTTCCTGTTCTCAAATCAAACAATAGATTCAGAATTTGTGTGGATCTAACAAAATTGGAGTACGGCGAGAACGCCATATCGTATAAGATGAAATGTTGGCGGGGAATTTATTTTGGCGGATTGGCGGATTTTTCAGCGACCTCCACTATAAAATCTGCCATTAATTTGGCGTCCGGAATATGTTGACGTCATCAGGCACGTGGATCAGTAAGATAGTAGGTAATCCTTGCTTGCCGTCTGTTGTGCCTATGCAGTAGTTGGAGACCATGCAGTAAGTTAGGGAAATGTGAGCCACGCGAACACAGCTGTCAATCACAAACACATCAAGATCACTTATGGTAAGACATGTATCAGTTACCAAACAACGAACGATGTTCATCCGCCAAATAGAATCCGCCAATATTCTTTTTCTCAATTTCTTAGCAAAGTGCCAAAATAATTTCCCGCCAATGTTTCATCTTATACGGTATTATGCTAAGTGTTGAAGAGTCTTTAGCGAGTTTGAGGAATGCCAAACCAATATCTTCACTCGATTAGACGCCAACGCTGGTTATTGGCAAATTCAGTTATCGCCTCGAAGTACCAAATTGACTTTCATTACTCCAATGGTAAGATATTTCTTCAATGGAATCACTTTGGCGCCTGAGATTTTTCAAAAGGTGATATCTCAAATTCTGGAAGGCCTAAAAGAAGTCGTGTGTCAAACGGACGACATTCTAGTTTCAGGAGCCAGATCACGATCTAAGACTGATGGCGGTTTTAGATATATATTACAAGCTGAAGGAGTAATGTTAAACAAAGAAATATGTCATTTTGCCCATGAAGTAAATAGAGATAGTGTGCGGGGGTGGGGAGTAGGCGTTCCCTGTAGCACCCCTATTTGCCGCCATTTTAGGGGGCAAGCTTCCGTCCTCGGCAGGTATCTCTCTTTGCGACAGCGGCTTGTACAACATTTCAAGGACGTTCGACTGTGTGTTAGATAGTACGGCGATAGTATACTAATTGCAAAAGATTTAAAGCAAATTTTATCGGTGAATTCGCGAGTTTGACGTGATTTCTTAGTCTGATGGTCGAGTGCGATAAAGCTACCTTCGTCTTGAATTCCTAGAATAGAGATTATGGAACAGAAGTCTCCTTATTTTTAAAAGCCTCTCCGTACGCGTCGAATCGCAGAAGCGATACGAGGAGAAAGTTCTAACTGCGGGCCTTTAAACAGATACAATTGCAACGGAGGCTCGACTGTGGACGGAGGAGCCAGAAGTCATTCCCGATGTGAATTGGAGTGACATGATGTTGTTAATGATGGTATGCTATTGGGTGTACTAGACCTTCTCTTGAGACAAACATATCTCTCTCTACTGGAAGTGCTCGTAGCAACATAACCCATCCTTGCAGATAGTACCCAGTCAGGGTTAGTTGACTCCTACACAAAGGATGGCTTTCCTAGAATCGTTCAGAGTGGTATAGATTACTCTTTTATTATAGAACATACTAGAAATGACAGCTCTACCAGACAGAAAGTGCTCAGAGCAAACACGCGAATTCTTCGACGGCTTCCAGTTCTTTCTGTTTAGGCTGGAGATCCACGCTACCCGTCGTCTGTTGCCCAGATGACGCGTTTCAGGTCCCTGACTGGTTAGTATAGCCGGTATAGAATAAACACGTATGTTACTGCCCTGACTTCTACAATTGTGGCAGCCAAAAACACAGCAACTATAAACCATGCTAATACGCTTGCCCCTAAGATGGTGACTTCCGGGATATCACGTGACTGTGACGTCAAGCACACTATCTTTATTCTTAGGGCATATCATCAATGCCGAAGGAATTAGATCCGACCCCAGCAAAGTCAATGCAATATTGGGACGGAGAGCGTCACAAAGCAAAGAAGTACGACGATTTCTTGGAATGATAAATTAACATGCATGGAAGATTTATCCAACATTTATCATCGACAGCTGAACCTTTGAGAGCGCTAATGAGTCAAGGAACTGTTTGTTTGGTATTGGGAAGAGCCTCAAAGAAAATCGTTTGCAAGTCTGAAAAGGCATTAATATGTAAAGCACCGATATTGGCTGTCTATGATCCCAACCGTGAAACACGTGTAACGGCTGGCGCATCGTCAGTTGGACTTGACGCAGTCCTCGAACAACGACAACAAGAGCGAAATTGGAGACCAGGTGTCTATGCGTCAAGAACATTGTCTGAAACTGAAAAGAGGTATGCCCAATTGGAAGAAGAAACTTTAGCTGCAACGTGGGCATGTGAGCGTTTTTCTCAATACTTGCTGGGAAAACAACTCATGTTGATCACTGATTACAAACCTTTTGTGCCATTACTGGGAAACAAGAATTTAGAGGAATTATCACCTAGGATACAGACAATGAGGATGAGACTGATGCGATATAAGTACAGTATAGAGCATGTATCTGGTAAAGAGTTAGGAACAGCAGACACTCTATCAAGAAGTCCTGTCGATGCGACTACCGCCAAAGGTGACACATTACAACAAGAAAGCGAGCATTAGGTGAATCAAGTCATCAGTAATTGCTAGCAACAGACAAAAGACTTGAACAGGTAAGACAAATGCAAAATTAAGACGCAATATGTCGACAAATTAGTCAATTTTGTACGAGACGGTTGGCCGGAGCATGGAATCAGTGGAGAATTGAAGCTATATACATGCAAGTATAGCCCCGAAGTTGACAATTCAAGATGATCTTCTAGTGAGAGGAGGCAAATTGGTAATACCTGGAGGATTGAGGAAAGAAATATTGAAATGTGTACACAACGGACATATGGGAATTGTTAAGTGCCGAGAAAGAGCAAAACAGTCGGTATGGTGCCTGAGAGCAGCACAGAGCTCAAAGAGTATGTGGAGAAGTGCTCAATTTGTTGCAAAGAAATGAACAACCCAACAGAGCCCCTAATTCTCCAAGAATCTCCTAAGTTGTCATGGCAAACGGTAGCCACTGACCTATTGATGTTCAAGGGAAAATTACATTTGTTGGTATGGATTACTTCTCGCGTTATATCGAATTGGGAGTACTGCAAAACGTAACATCAAGAGAAGTGATCTGGCACCTAAAAGAAATATTTTCTAGGCACGGAATACCCGACGTTGTGAGGTCCGAATGGATCACAATATACTTCGGAAGACTTCAAGCAATTTGATAGAGACTATGGGTTTAGTCATCTGACATCAAGCCCTAAATTCCTCAGTCTAATGGAGAGGCAGAGCGTGCAGTCCAGATAGTCAAGAACATTCTAAAAAAATGTAACGATCCAAAGCTAGCACTTCTAGAATACAGAGCAACGTCTCTGAGTAATGGGTACAGCCCTTCAGAACTGCTAATGAGTGGAAGATAGCGAACGACGATACCCATCCAGTCAGAACAACGAAAACCAAATATCCCAAACCTAACCATTCTTCAAAAGAGAGAAAATTAATGTAGACAACAACAGAAAGAGAAGTACGACAGGAGACACGCAGCAAGACTATTACCAAAGTTACAGAATGAGAGACGGTGTGGCTAATATAAGAGACTTGGGAAATGTATCGTCTGAAGTATCACCAAGATCTTATGTGGTGAGTACCCAGAAGGGAACTTCCGAAGAAACCGACGTCACTTAATTGAATCTGGAAAAGGAAAGCACAGAAGCCCGGAACGACGAAGATAGGGATAAGCAAAACGAAGACCTCACCAATTAAGAAAAACAAATGGAGCAAGACAGTAGAATGGACCAAGACGACAGAATTTCACAAGGTGACATCTCAAGCAGTAACTCCATTAAGAACTATAGATCAGGGGTAGAAATTAGTAAACCCCAAGAGGAGAAGAAAGGGTGATGTAGTGTAAGTGTATCTTGATAAATATAGATTGCATGACCTATAGAGACCGGCACATACGGATAACCGGTATTGGAATGACTGCATGTTTAAGCTTTGGATTTAGCGGCTAGTGTACATGTTATTTATGAAAGTCTTGTGTTGAGGAATATAACGCGTCTAATCGACTACGTGAACGCGACTCGGACTCCCCACAGCACACGTTGCGTTTTAGGGGTGGTATACGTCATATTCTCACGCATGCGCTTACTGTTGGCGCGATAATCCGATCATGCAGTCTTTGGCTTTTGCGCATCTACTGCACAAGCTATCAGGTTATTATTTTCCTCTTCCTTTTTATTTTCTCTGTTGGCTCCGCATTTCGGTAGACTGATGTGACAAGATACAAGTTAATTGAAGATGCCGGGATTAGAGTCTTGGTCCAAGACCAGCACAGAACAAATGGCAATTTGACCGGTACTGTACTTGCGCCGCAACTCGGGCTTCACCCCTCATCCATCAGTCAGACCTTCGTGAAAGCAGGTCTGAGCAGTTCCCAACTTCGTGTGGGAAGGTACGCACCTTCAGATTCACTATCGGCGGACGAAGATGAAACCGAAGATTAATTTTGGCTCTGTGTGTGGTTTGCCGTATGTTCATGCAACAGCAGACTGGAAGTAGTGACTGTGGCGTTTACACGTTCTTGATTCCGTTCTCGTTTGACATCGCCAATGTCGCAAGACTTGCATGTATTTTAATTTCAGTCAGTCAGAAAGAAATGAGGAAACATCCTTTAAATCCCTTCACAACAGACAAGTGAAGCTACTCTAGCTACTAAAATCAGCGGTCGTCGTTTAAACGTAATTACGGGAACAATTAATTTCGTCAGCTTCCCCCATGTTTCTTAGTCATCGCGGGCCGTCGAAAGACGTCAAAGTAAACGTAAATGACAGCCACCAGTGATGACCATGCAGGTCTAGGCGCCGTGCCCGCTGCGGTTTGACTTGTGGAGGAGTAACACGCCCTACTATAGATATCCATGATGTCAACTACTAGATAATTATTGTAATTATGCGAATGTGCGTTACGACGCCAACCGTTTGTTGCGTTGCGCCGACAATCTGCTATGGTCACGGTTTCCGTAACCGGAATTATCTGCCATATTCTACCTAGAGTAGCTACAAGCAGCGGCAGAGGTTTCGAGCCTATACAGTGCACGAGATTCTAGTCTTTAGTAGATGGTCCTTACGATGTGTAGTACTTCGGAAATCTGCATGCTGATCTTTCAAGGTACTTTAAATATATATATATATATATATATATATATATATATATATATATATATATTGTTTAAATAACTAGGCATAGTTAGAAACCGCATGGTCTTGGATTTGTTATCCAATTTCTGCTTCTAAAGAATCAAACTGGTAAATCTAGTGACGCTGAGTTACGTTTGGCGTTAAATAGCGGTAACGGGCGCATATTTTATTTAGTGACGAACTAAACCTCACACACGTTCTCGCCACATGTTTCAAATGTTGGGCAATCGACGAGACTCTGTCTTCTGCACAATGGCACTTCAAGTGAAGATTGAATTCGCACCCATAGCTATGTCTCATGTGCCATTTTGGTAAACAACAGTGCATATTAATTTTCCTGTCACACGATATGCTAGCGTCATACATTGCAGTCTCCGCCTCCTTTTCGTCCGGTTTAGTTACGAATCATT
>NC_085101.1:1117200-1134700 GCF_963422355.1 Corticium candelabrum | reverse complement strand
TCTTAATATATTACATTGCAGGCGGTCAGCGATCAACCCGCTGCTCATTTACACGGAAATGGAAATGGTGGCACCTATCACTCAGGTAAACTGCTATATTGTTAGAAAAAAAACACAACACATTCGTATATTGATTGTTGATATGAGATATAGAGTCATTGTGTTGTGTTGTTGATTGTACTTAGAAACTGTTATTACGGATTGGTATACCGGTAGTGGTCAGTGGCACTCTCCTATTCTGAGAAGTGGAATGACATACAGCAACGGATACATCACCGTACCTAAAGACGGACTCTACTATATTTACGCACAGATGCAGTTGGATCCACAGTCTCAACAACCGTGGTCAGGATTCTACATCTACGTAAACAGCAAAGCTATTAACTTAGTAAAGCAGTATTATCCGTCTCCTACTGGTCATCAGCTGCGCACTCGTTATTCTGGCTTGCTGAAAATGCTCAGAAAGGGAGACAGGCTGCATACAGAGTTCTACCGAAGAGTTTATGCCTACATGATCCCGCAGGAGACTCTCTTTGGAGCTTTTCGTGTTGCCTAACTTATGTCACGACTCTAAACAATTTAGCGGTGATACTGTGTTTTCAAACCGCTTTAGTAGTTCATTTCGGCTGTTGTTTACATGTTCGTTTCATCGTTTGTTTCTAAACTTTGATAGAGTAAGTTGATAGCTAAACAACTACGCGTTTAGACTGCATGTATTTGCAGAACTGATCAAGTCTTTCAGCATGTGTCTTTACTGATTGCCGTACACTAGCTAGGTTGTATTTCCGTTGGAGTTCCCCTTTAACGAATCTCGAATTTATAAAATTTGGTAACAAGATCTGTTACAAGTATAATCTTACTTTCTTTTAATCGACTGGAAATTTGTATTAAAAGCGCGTTGGTATAGCAAACCGCACTTTCAAACTATTAAACTGCAAGTTCGTGAAAAATAGTTGGACTCTTTGGAAAACGTTCTAAGTTTAAATGACATTGATATCACCTAATTCTCTATTACTGCAAACTAATAAACGCGCGGCATGTTTGCTAGTCTCTACTGTAAACGTCTTCCTGTTTAACCTTGTTCGTCGTAAATTGAATTCTCTATTTTTCAACAGTCAGCCGGTCTTGCCACTGCATGCGGTAGAGAAATGTTTAAAAGAGAACGCGTGCTCTAGAAATGCAGCTCTAAAATATTGGAAGATGTTTTGAGTCTCGAAGTTTAGATGTAGTATTAATTCTTTACAAACAGCGGCCTAGGCTTGGCACTTTCTATGAACCATGCAGATCTGACGTCTCTCCAATCCCACGCATACACTAGTAACCGTTAATTATAGCGTGTGTGTAGTCAATAACAAGCATGCAGTCAACACAATAAAGCTCATTCCTAGATACCGTAATATTAAGTTAATTAATATGTTCTGAATTGAAAATGCTTTCAAGTTGCGAACCATGAATATATACCGCGTATATATATATATATATATATATATATATATATATATATATATATATATATATATACACGCACTTTGCTGCTCTAATTCTCTAATTTAAGAGACTCGTAGTCTTGCTTAATTAACAGAATAAAGTCTTCATTCGGTGGCTGTTTTCAAGTGCCTGTATACTAGTTAGTTAATTTGGCCTTCGGAGTCAAATGTCAGCAAACAAAGTCCTTTAGCTAATAGAGAATTTTTAGTCATACAAGATGAAATTCTCGCAGTAAGCAGAAATGTGTAGCATACGGAGATAAACTGCTGATAAAGTTTGTTAAAACTTCTATACAAGAATAAATTGGAAGGATGGTATAATTCCAACAAATTTTCATTCAGATAGCGAACCTTATTTGTAAGACTTAAAGTCATGTCTTTGAAAGAATTTTGTAAACAATACGGTATTCGATATTTGTTGTCATGCAACACCTTATATCATCTACAGCCTAGTGAACGTCTTAACCTCTACCTAATCTTTGTCAAATATGATTACGTCTCATCAACGCTATTGTTATGGTACACTTTGGTCACAATGCGGCGGAAATGAAACTATGGGACATACCTTAGACAATTGTTTTACTAGAGATTCCCCAATAATATGTTACGCTAGCTTGCAGCAGATATAGTAGACTCTGAGTCAACAGAGGAACATCATCATCTTCCGTCAATGTTGATCAACTAAGGATACGAAAGAGCACTAGAAGTGTACGATAATGTTGAAGGTATAGATCAAAGCAGATGAAGGAAGTTATAGAAAACAGCTAGTGATATCGTAACAGAGTCCAAAATTTTCGTAAATTAGATGATCGGTGACCTGATATAAATAGAAATTACAGAATTTAAATGATAAGTTCAATGCATCTGGTAGATTGTGCACACTGCCTCACATTTCCTTTATAATATACATGCATCTAGGAATATATATATATATATATATATATATATATATATATATATATATTTGTATATAATACAGATAACACAGATAACACATATCCGCCCTAAGGACGGAAGCACAAAGAGTCTAAGTCATAATAATTAGGTAGATAGTCACTAATCAGTCTTGAATTATACTGCCATAAAGATATATATATATATATATATATATATATATATATATATATATATATATATATGTATATATAGGAAAATATCTAGGAATATATACATAGGAATAACCACAACGAGCGAAGAAGGTAAACAGGTCGCTATTTCAATTGACATTCGTTTATTTTTTGCAAAGATGTCGCGGAAAGAAAATTTCTGTTCATCATGACTGGATAATACCAACCATCTAAGTCAAGGCCCGTAAATCTTGATACCATGCAGATGAACAAACGAAGAGAATATCAATCAATTAGATAATTGCCAATCTGACACAACGCAAGATTATCAGTTTTAAGTATAGGTATATATCTCATTCAGAAGATGTGATGACAATACGGGTGACGACAACAGTGGCGATCGATGATGACTATAGGTGTAATTAACTAATATATATATACATATATATATATATATATATATAGTTCAAAGTACACACTATATATATATATATATATATTATATAGTTAATTTATATATATAAAGAAGTACACACGAAGTTCGAAGAACTGTATATATATATATATATATATATATATATATATATATATATATATATATATATATATATAGTTCGAAGTACACACCCTGTCCGCAATCGACGTCGCCCATAGCGATACGGAGACTATTTAATGGATTCTGACATAGATTCAAATCAAAAAATTACAACTACATTGAAAAGGAGTATTTTAGACAGTTTTAGAGGAGGAGTAATGTAATGTAGCGTATATCGTGATCATTGCACTTGTACCGTATTTAGTCTACGGTGCTATACCAATAGATCATTCGTTATATCCCACTTGTGTGTGCACGCGACATACACTACAGTTAGTTATGCAAGTCTGAGGAAAGCGTGCGACTCTCTGGCTGCTGAGAGTTCAATCTAACCTCCCTAACTCCTTCGCTACGCGCCTCAACACTCTACAAACATGTAACCGTTGACGACATATAGTTACACGGGCACACCTGAGACAACCAAACAAAACGATGATAGGAGACTTATCCAATGCCAGTAGCACGTACTCTAGATAAAATTAAAATGAAATTACGAAGACAAAATTCCATAAAGTTTGAACAAAGACAACGATTTTCTAAGTGTTTAGAATTAATCTTCATTCTTGCTGTTCTTGTAATTACTAGTTGGTAGAGCCAAAGCATTATTTGCCGACAAGTGCGTAAGACTTTGCACCAGAATACGACTTGCGATAGACTAGACAACTTAGGTGTCAGCGCCGGATCCAGGAATTTTTGAAAGAGGGGGTTCACGCTTAGCAGTTATTTATAGCATTACTAATTTTCTCGTTTCTAATGAAATTATATGAAATTATTGATCCAGGAATTTTTGAAAGAGGGGGTTCACGCTTAGCAGTTATTTATAGCATTACTAATTTTCTCGTTTCTAATGAAATTATATGAAATTATTGAACCACGCCTTTCGGAAAAGAGGGGGTTTCAACCCCCTTAACCCCCTTTATGGAAACAGGATTTTACATTCCCCGCAAATAGAGAGAATAAGCAGTAGTTTTGAAAGGCGACACTCGAAATGAATGTGCATGCAATGCTTCTGTATTGTCTGATTAGACGTCGTGAGAGCAAATATTATCGAAAACGGTAAATGCCTTGTAGTGTTATTTCGCATGTGCAAATACAATGTTCAAGGTTCCGTTCTCCTGCAAAGTCCTAGGAAAGAAAGGTGGATAGCCACCCTTGTCTACAACCCTTGTATCAGCCCTGACGTGTGGAACGTGTGAAATTGTTAGAAAGAACGTTTAATGAAAGCACTAACAGTGCTGAACCCTAGGCGACGAGAAATTGACCCTTTCCAGTTCCGGTACTTTGGTTGTACACTAGCTCTAGAGAACTAGCGATGTGCTTCCAAACGCACTGCAAAGCAGGAAACTTACCTAGGCGTGTGTTCCTAAAAACGAACACACAACGATTGATTCTAGACTCAACAACGAGGCACAGGTGAACGTACTCCAATCGCAACGTACTCCAATAACAACACCAAGCAGTTGCTGCTGGCAAACACCTACTGTACTTGCAAGCATGCACAAATCAATTAGCACCACATGCACGTCACTACAAGTAGACACAAGCATCCCAAAACTTGTCTAAACAGATGGCTGAGTCATGCTAGACACTTGTCTCTAGAGGTGGCTGAGAAAGGACAGGCAGTCCATCAAACCGTCAATCACTTGGACGCTTTGTCGCAGGCTACTCTCCGCTAGGACTTTGAAGATAAACTCGAAAGTTATGATCAGTAATCAAAATTGGAACGTCCTGCGTGACTCCGCCTAGACTGGCGGACAAGCTCCAACAACCACATGTGATGATAATATCGAGATTACACGAGCGCTACACTGTGCCAGTGAACGCACGCTATACATTCCAAAGTTGTTTAACATGGTTGTTTCCGTCGAGTCAAGTCGGTATTTCCGTCGAGGTAAGTCGGTATTTCCGTCGAGTCGCTACTTCCGGTGAGACGCATAGCTATAGGGTTAATAAATTTGTCTTGGTGAAAGGTGGAAACTTGCCCGTGTCACTGTGCATGCCGCTGAACCAGCAAAGGCTAGAAGCTTTACCATGATAATCGACCCTCCCTCACCAGATGCCCTATCTATCTGCTTTGCTGGGCAATTAGTTAACCACGAGGGAGCACTCTACGAAGAGCAACATGTAGATTTATATCCAAATCACATAGGTTCCATAAGCGGATAAAGGGAAGGGATCAGGTCAAGACCCCTCCTCTTCAACGACACGCCCACCACAGCCGAAATATGAAATTAATCTTGTTCGTTGTGGTTATTAATTAACTCATTCACCCCGTTCTAATATATTATAAAGTGTATCTCTCTGAAGAATTCCTAGGAAGAATTTCGTTCAGAGTTACATTCTGTTAATTAGCAGCCAACGACAGAATTCTTATAAAGTTAATTACTATCTCACGAATATGCTAGGACATTAACCCTAAAGCCCGGTTCACAGTATTGACGCTGACGCTCAGCTGAGCATCAACATCAAAGACACCGCCATGACGCAGGCGGCATCCTCAATGAATTCTGTCTATTCCAGCGTCAACGTTGGCGTCAGCGTCATACTGTGAACCGGGCTTTACACACATTGAAGTGAGTTTGCTGGTTCCGTGGGTCATACAAATTTAGTTGCTATGGGGCGTGGCTAATTCTGTATACGCGCCTGGCCGTTAGTGCCTGAAGTTGGCAGTTACTGCAAGTCTTGTAGAAACCAGTCTATGCAGGCAACCTGTCTAGCCTTAAAACCACGTACACGCGTTTCTATAAGGGAATCATCACGCAGTCACAAGCCCTCCTTTGGGCCAGACCTCAAGTCACTTGTGTATTGCGTTGCCTGCCACCTGCACGTGATGATGACCGGCACTTGCACGTGACCACTTCTCATGTTGCGTTCAGTTTGCTTGTTTTGTACACACCAAATTGTTCCGGTTGGTCAGATTACCTAACAGAGCAAAAACACTGTTCTAGATGGATTCCCAGCAAACAAGTGTTTGATTCGACAGCTCTACTACGTAGCGACACTTGTAGTGTACGTTCAACAGTGCCAACCCAAAAATGTCGTAGAAGGGCTCGCACTACTTTGCGAAACTGCGAGGCGAACACGTACACATAACCGCACGTGTGCGTAGTCATCTACACTACAATCGACTTTACAGTACACGAAGCAAATATGAAATACGACTGTCGGCGCGCAACACATCTGTCCAGATACGTAGGCGTTTCCTCATTCTCATCTATGCATACCTTGTTTTCTAGCAAGCCACGCCCATCTCGATCCCTACACTTCTGTTACTGACCTTTCGATGTACGACAAGCTATTATAGTTACTCTCGATCGATTGGCTGTTGCTGACCTATCCGACTTATCCAATATTGTGTAATGTGTATACACAGATCATCTACATGATTGCATCGAGTGACCAGCTTGTGAACCATAAACGTCCCCGCCCACTGACCAATCAAGTGTCAGAGAGGTTTGTCTAGACGTTGTTCTCTATGACCATTTGTGGTCTTCGTATTGGTGTAGTGCTTCTCATCGGCGATGTACGAGTCTGACCAGTCGATAGCGGCATTGGAAGACTTGAAATAAAGAGTGGGTACGTGCGCCTGAGACTAACCTAATCGAATGAGAGTCGCGGTGAGCAGTGATTGGTCGCGGAAAACTAGATCGTTTGCCGTGAATTAGCTGGTTCTACAATGTTATGCAGCTTCTGTAACACCGATCTCTACAGAATTTGCTTATTACAACACGCGAGTGAGGTGTTGCCTGCCATTGTTTGGGTGCAGCTGTAGCTAAGTGATGACCTCTGATCGACGGAAACGTCATAGGATGTGTCCTGCACGAGGATCTGACGTTCACGAATTGTGCCCACATCCCGCATGGTCTTGTTCTTCATTTTCTTGACTATTGCTCTTTCAAGGAAAACTTTCACGTGTAATTCTCTTTAGAAGAGGGTGGTGCACGTATGGATCCTAATATTCTGTTCTCTGTTTGAAGTTTCTCACCATCTTGTATTTTTCATCTGTCTGTTGAGTTCTGTGGGATGTCTAATACGTGCTAGCGGTCTGTGTTGGTGTCCGTCTTTCCATTACAAGACAGTCGTTTACTGGCCATGTATTGTTCCATTGCTCGATTATCGAATACTCTAGACCCAACCTACCCAACCTGGGTGGTGTGTCTAGCAGCGCCTCCGCTGTAGCTCTAAAGGAGCATGCCCTGCTCAGCTGGATAGGAGGATAAATGGTGACTTGAGGTTTCGAAAAGGCCCTGTTGTGGGTTCGAATACATGTTTTGAAGCCAGGTCATCTGGTGAATGCACCAAGAACCTCCCCAGTCTCTGGTATCCTTCTAGAAGAAAGCTGCTGTCAAGTCTCACCTCCTTTCAGAGAGAAAACATCAATATGTTCTTATCACAACACCGGTATATACCATAGTCCTTGTTGCTCGTTGATTTTTAGTAAAGTAAAGTCACTAGAAACTCTGATCTCTGTCTAGAGTTGGTTTACTGTTCCCCGTTTTTAGCAGAACTCTGAATGAACAGATAATCTGAGCAAATACTGAGTCAAAGCATTCACTGGCTGTAATTAATAGGTGTTCCTTCCCTTTGACAACATCACAGCACAGACCACCACACAACATCACAACATAGACCACCACAGTTGTCTGGTGGTGTCACTCAAGACATGACAGCTGTTTGCTTTGTGCCAGAGTCAGCAGAAAGAAGCCTGTAAATGGTTACTCCTGCCTTAGGGCCTTAGTATGCAGGAATATTAAAAATCCAATTAATTAAGACTTCATCCCTCCCTCCCACTGTAGATTGTGTGATGGTATTTGCAAGGGAATCCTGTCAGTAGTGTGCGGACTTGCCATTTATAGGGGCATCAGGTCACTGCATTGACATCCAGTGTTTTCACCGTCTAGGTTTCAGAAGAAAGAAGCTAGAACAAGTCATTTAGGAGTATGATCCAGCAGCAGCAGCAGCCCAATCCACCCACTCTACTACTGGACCAGAAACCAGCCGGAACCAATGGACACAATCAGCAGTCAGAACAGTCTACTTTACATCAACAGCAAAGTTCCTCTCCTGTTTTGAAGACAGACAACAGTGATAGTGGCACTGCAGGACAGTTCACTATGAGTGAGTCACCAATTGAGAGACCCGATCAACCACCAAAGAGAAAGCAGAGACGGTATCGAACAACATTCACCAGTTTTCAGTTAGAGGAGCTAGAGAAGGCTTTTGAAAAGACACACTACCCTGACGTTTTTATGCGGGAAGAGCTGGCACTAAAGATCAATCTAACCGAAGCCAGAGTACAGGTTAGTTGTTCTGTCCTTTCTTGGTCTTCATTGTGTAGTTGTGGTGATTATGCAGTACAGTGCTGATCTGAGCTATCCTTCTGCATGTGCTCTTACTAAATTGGGATAGACAATGAAGATTGAATAGTGAGTGTAGCAACACTAGAAAGTAAATAAATTGAATGTAGTAGTTAGACTTATATTAGTTCTAGTGCCCTGAGTGGAGGGACTAATGCTGCTAGTTGGAGTTTATTCCTTGGTTTGTAGATGGCAAACTGCAAGAAGTCATTCTAATAGGAAGTAATCTTCAATTTGGAGCTAATGAATACTAGAGCATCTAACGCTGCACTTATGGTCAGACTTGCTGCGTGAATTATGCCTTAGCAAGAGCTGTAAAAGGCTGCTCAGATACTTGTGGCTACAAGTTAACTAATGGCAACTCAGCTTCCTGTTGCTTACTGATTTAATTCTCCAAAAAGGAAACCTAGATGTATGCAAAGGTGGGAGATGCTAGACAGTTGATCTAATCAAGAACTCCTTACAGGGCCTTACCATTAGGACCTTTAAGTCTTCCATTTGACACATATTCATACAGTTAGTATAGGTATACTGTCAGATGCCTTTCCACTGCTTCATTTACTGTGCTGAAAACAGCAGAATGCCTTCTAAGCAAACAAAATCAAAATATTTGCCTTCTCACGGCGAAAACTATTGAAACAGTGAACTCTCATGCAATACGTACACCCTGTTGTTGCAGAGATACCTGACATGGATGGGACATTATTGCTATCTGATGCAAAGCTGTAGATTTGAAGCAATACAGGTACACAAGGCCGCAGGCTTGGTCTGGGTTAACAAAAGTGGGCAGATGGTTGGAGAGCAATGCATCCACTCCCTCCACATGCTTGTCATACTACTAAAGACAATGGTGAAGCCTTGCTAAAGTGACTTGGTTTCAGCAAACACTTGTCACCAGTTACTCACCTACTTTAATGCTATTGTCATTGTTTGGGCATCTTAGTCTATCCTGAATGCAGATACTTAGGCATAATTCTTTCAAGGATAGCAGATCTCACCTTACAAATGACTTATCTTCCTCTATTACATTAGACTTCTCTCCATGTCTTTTTACTGGTTTATTTTGCTCAGGTCTGGTTTCAAAATCGGCGTGCAAAATGGAGAAAACGAGAGAAAGCCAACCAAGCTGCTGTTGCTGCTGCCGCAGTTGCCGCTGGAGCAGCTCATCCTTCTGTTGTCCAGCGTAGCTTGCCACCTGGAGCTTTTCCTTCACGACCTGTTGGACCAATGTATGCAGGATATCCACCCATGCCCGGATACCAGCACACTCTGGCCCATCCTCCAATTCAAGGACTTGATCAAGGTTCATGGAGTCCTGCGCCGCCTCTTTCACAGTCACCCGTTCAAGTCCAATATCCGTCATCATGTGTGTGTCCAGGATCGCTCAATGTTCAGCAACAGTCACAAACCACTATGTATCAAGGTGTTCCTTCAGCTTCCAGCCCACCAGCTCTACATGCAGCCTATGCTGTACCTCCATATGCTGTTAATCCTATATCAACTCACCAGATATCAACTCATCAGACAGGTTACTACTCTAGCCCAGGAAATTCTTTACGTAACCAGTACACAGGAATGTCAGGGCAAATTCGCTCACCACCAGCTGCTAGTGGATTTCAAGGCAGTCCAACCATGCCCACAGCGCCGACTCACTACCAGCCAAGCAATCCTTTTGGACCTACAACTCCTACATCTAGACAGCACCCACACACTACAGGAACTTCTGGTAGTGCAATGAATCCAGGGTTTGGAGGTATGCCTGAACCCGAAGAACGACGTACATTTAGCATTGCAGCACTTAGAATGAAAGCACAAGAGCATTCGGCTACTGTTGGAGGTGTCACCTCATTTGTCCAGTGACAAGTCTCCTCGATGTACGACACACGTACAATTTTCTCAATGAGTGAAGTCAAGAATTGACTGAATGAGTGAACTGTTTTAGAAAGTTGCCATGTTGCACTATAGAGCCTCTAGCCCTGGTGTGTAATGTAATGGTGATCTTGCTAATCCGTATATCGTTTGTAGCTGCCACTAGCTCATTGTTCTGCTATTGTTGTACTTAAAACTTGTGAAACTCCAATGAAGTTATTCAGTTTGCATGTCAGAGTAACTGAAAAGAGCTAGAATCGATTATTTAATAAAAATAAAGCAATGACTTGAAACGGTGGTATGTTCACGTCAGTAAGCTAACAACCAACAGACAGACGCATTTTTCATCCCTCCTGTGACTCTTCTTCCGCCAAAGGGAACGACTGTCTCTTGAACCTATCAAGATTGATAGCATCACTTTAAGTGAATCAGGAGTGTACACAAGTGCCAGCAGACCTTCCAACTTTGAATAACATTGTCAGTGGGCTTCGATTGGTTAGTCAAATTGCTCACTCAAACTCGGTCCTTTACCTAATTTTCTTGCAGGGATTCGCTCCTTGCCACCATTCAAGTGCTCCGTTTTGTCGTTCTCATCGTCTTCTAATCTTGTTACCAACATGCAGCTGCTGCTTTGCATTCAAAGGTTGCTGTCCTATATATTTCCGATGATTTTCAAGGCTTCAATTTAGACTTGTATGCGAAAGCAGAGCAGGCGGGGGTTGCTTGGGAAGTCCCTTATCATGCTGGCGGTTGAAAACTGAAGCTTTAGATTCAAAGAACTGGGCGACATATTTGTACCACACCTAGACACTTCGAATTCGTTTAGATGACGGTCCCAGCCACGCGGTACCAATTGCAAGGTAGGAAACCCTAATGTAGCTGAAACGTGCTAAAATTTGTTGTATTCATTCCTTTCTTGTCTAACCAGCAATGAGCTTAAACCAGCGAGCCTAGACATTAGCTAAAGTTATTACCCATTACATTGACGCTCCGCTACCGGACATAGCAGTAATTGAATGGCATTCTTCAAGGTGAGACCCCATCTCAAAATCACAAACTGATCACTTAATGGCGCTTTTAAGGCAATAACTACTAACCACTTGAATGGACGGTGCAGTCGTTTTTCTTTAAATCTCAACAGTATCACGGTGTTGTTCTACTTGTGTGGAAGGATCTTTCCCTAGATGAAGCTCACGCGGACCTGGTCTGTCTCACGTGCGTTCTCACGCTTGTATCTTGTAGTTGATCTGCAGATCGCAAACCAAAGAACTCTTCAAGCCTATGAAGCGCTCGAACACGAGATGCATTCTTGTCAGTATCGTATTCTTAGGTAAGGATAACACCATCACGCTGATACTGTTAGCAACGTAGTTACATACACGTAATTAATTAACGATTTCTTGCTTGTAGCACTTCTTGGAGCTCAACTTGAAGCAGAAACGATCCTAACAAAATTCATTCAAGTAGATCAACATACACCAAGAGGAACAACTATCTACAAAGTAGAAGTTTCAACGAACTGGACAGTAGTATTTGTTTGGGATCAGCCCATCAACGGTACCGCCCGCCAACTGTTCCGCCTCCACCACAGCAGCGGAGCTCTGTCTGTAGGTGAGAATTTGGGTGGACATGCTGGAGAGCAGTACAATATCACGGTCGGTGTCTATTGTCGGGATGGTGAAGGCCTAGATTCGGTCACCGTTTTTCCACTCTCTCTTCTCATCACTCAAAACACTCAAATTCTCTGCCGTCCTCGTTCCGTCCATATGACTGTTCGAGAGACTGTACCAGTTGACTCTGGTATACTAACGGTATACTGCAAAGTCACAGGCAATGAGTCAGTTCAGCTCATTTATTCGCTAGAATCAAATCCAAGTTGGCAAGGCCTCTTTCGTATTGAGCCTTTCCACAATTCGAGTCAAGCGAATTTAGTTGTCAACTGTAAACTACACACTGTGCCTGATGGAGAAAAGAACAACCAACTACATTTGAAAATTCTAGTCTATACCATCGGAGATGTCAAGCTAAACACGACTGTACACGCTTTCATCAGTCTCCTTCCCGAGAACAGCACCATGAAAGACGTCATTTGTTGTTCTAACGCAACCGTCACGGTTATTACAGCTGCAGACTTTAGCCAACCTGTGGACCAACTCTGCATGTTTTCTCCTTTTGCTGTCAACTCCACCGTTCACGTGCTGTTTGACGCGGGTTTACCACTGTTCATATCCAACAGAGTAATCAAAATGAGTCACAACACAAGTGTGGCAGCGGGCATCTTTCTCGTATCTCTGAATGCAACGACACTGTACGGTAATGTAATTCATTGGACTCTGGCTTTCCTCACGGTTCATGTCACTGCACCAGTGCAAGTACCATATCTGCAGCCCGCGAGCAAGGTCGTTTTTATCAACGAAAACACAGCTTATCCCAGCCTTGTTCACACAGTTAAAGCCATCAACTATCCTCCTGGTGGAATTGACTTCTATTTCAAACGAGAAGCATCGCCGTCTGGTAATAACTAGACCATATGCACTCGATCACTGCAATCCAGTATAGTTATATTCTTCTCTAGATATTCCGTTTGAGATCGTTGTCGATGTGTTCAATCCAAAGAGAGCAAGTGTTTACACGGACAAGATTCTAGACTACGACAAGTCAAGACAACCAACTGAATACAACATTACACTTGTGGCACACAGCAATACCGAACGCGAGATCACTGCTCAAGCGACCATCAACATCATCATACGAAATGTCAATGATAACCCACCCACATTACTCACAGAATTCTTCTTTATCACAAGCAGCTCGTCTGTGGTAAGTGCATACACACCCTATAGTGTGCCATTTAGTATAGCTTTAGATAGCTGTCATGTATGCGTATAGCACTCCGATCTTGCTCAGATCGAATGGCTGGATTTGGATTCCAACAAGTCCCACATTGCCGTCGAACTTGAATACACGACCATAACGACCTCTCAACGCAGAGTGCATCCTAGCCCATTTTCTGTCACACAAATGCAAGCTCGACACATTACTATCACTCTTTCTTCACACCTCATACGAGGAGTTTGCTGCTACGATCTCCATGTCGTTCTTACCGACAACGGATTCGAGGGAATGGGACGCAACACTACTCTAGTGACAACGGCACTCCTACAAGCGAGATGGAACACAAACGAGTGCGTTCGGTGCATTTATCAGCAAAGCAGTAGCGGTACGGCATACACTTGCACTAGTTTGCCTTTGTCTCAATTGTGCTGTCATTAGCTGGACCAACAACGAACACGGTTGATGAGGGAAATAGGGAAGAAACAAAGTATTCCGTCATTGCTGCTTCGGCAGGAGTTGTTGTTCTCTCTCTTGCCGTCACCATCGCTGTCGTCTGTTGGCGTCAAACTGCACACAAAAGGGAGTTCCGGGAGCGAATACAACTGAACCAGCTGATAGCTATGAGAACGGCCTCCAGACAAGGCCTGTCTCAGGCCCCTCGCCTTCCTACTGTATGGGAAGAAGATGAAGAGCCCACAGCAATACAGAGAAGTGAGGAGAGCGAAGACAAGCCTGTGCCACTAATCAAAGTACAGTCAGTCCCACTGTGTTTATACCTTACGCTTTAGATGTTCCTTGTGTACAACAGCTAGAAATGTTCTGGGAAATTCCTCGAAAGTACATTCGTACGTATGAACTGCTGGGAGAAGGCGCATACGGCAAAGTATATCGCGGAACAATATCACAACTTCGAGGCCGACGCGGTACGACGACGGTTGCAGTCAAAATGCTGAAAAGTACGGTAATTCGTAAATCTAACTCTAAGTACACGTTTGCAAGACCCCTTGCATCCTAGGCCACGCAACCGAAGACGAGAAAAGACAGCTCATGAGGGAAGTGGAAGTAATGAAAGAGATCGTCGGTCACCCAAACGTTATAAGACTTTATGGAGCATGTACTACTGATGAGGGTACGTCATAACATACCAGCTGTCTCACTCCTAGTCCCCAACTCAATGTGTTTTCCACGCGTTTTCAGGACCTCTCATGGTTATCACTGAGTATGCCTGCAACGGTACCCTGCAGGAATTTCTAAGGAAATCGAGAAGTGTCGATCGACAGTATTCTCCATCAGATAGTAGTTATCTAAAGGCTTCATCCATTCTTTCATCAAGTGAATTACTCACGTTCGCTCTCCAAATAGCTAAAGGGATGCAACATCTAGCGTTAATGAAGGTAGCAAGAAACCTTGGCAAAAAAACTCATCAAATAACAATTGAATGACAACGTTGACCATATTGTGTTAGTGTATTCATGGTGATTTGGCAGCAAGGAATGTCTTGGTCGGAGAGAGATCCATTATGAAAATTTCAGACTTCGGTCTTGCACGCTATGATGGGTATCAGACAAAGCGTCACATTCAATCAGCTATACATGGTAAACCAACAGACGAGGTGCGAAATTTGCATCGTCTAGCTCCTTCTGTCTTTTGAATGTAAACATTTAATAGAGCCGTGTTGCTGTTAACTGGATGGCCATGGAATCATTGTACGACAACATCTACACGACACAAAGTGATATGTAAGTCCCTTAGGCATAAGTCTACTTGATGAATACTCAGTTATAGCAGAGTGATAACTCCATAGATGGTCTTACGGTATTGTTCTCTGGGAGATAGTAACACTTGGTAAGTTTGAATAAGTATGAATATTGCAGTATTTTCAGGCAGTCACATAACTACAAATGTTCATGTTCAGGAGCCTCACCCTACCCTGGGGTACCAACAGAGCAATTATTCATATTGCTCAAAACGGGATACAGATTAGAAAAGCCAGACCACTGCTCCAATGAACTGTTTGTCTAGAACAACTATCTTTGCAATTCAAGTATCACATGTTGTAATGGTTCCTTCCAGGTACACTATTATGAGCCAATGCTGGGAGGCCGAACCATCCAGACGACCAAAATTTAGTGACCTTGCCCATAGTATCGAAGAGCTACTATCAACAAGCACAGTAAGACAAGTAAATACCCAACATCCTGCAAATGCAGCAGTGACTGGTTTGCCAATAGGATTATCTCATGATTGAATCACTCGAACCATTCGCTGGAGCTGAAGGTACATACACAAACCCTTTGTATGAAAATGATGACTCAATTGACGAACTCTTCCACGAAGTTGACATACAAGTCAGTGAAATGTTGTAACTTGAGATCCTAGTTTATAGACTACATATATAGACAAATCATCTGCAAGTATAATTTCAAACACAGACAAAAGTACACAAGATCCTGTAATTTGTCATCTATCAAAGCTGTTACATATATATAAGTACAACAATACACATACAGCAGCTTGTCATGGAAAATACAATAGTGATGATTGTAGGTAAGGACTCTTGTGGACAACAAAGCAAGTAGACCCAACAACTGTTTCATTGGATAGAGTCAGTTCAGCCACACCTTTTCTCTTAAACCAAGATGACTGATTAATTTCTTGATGCACATATACACACAAAACCATTGGCAAGATGCCCACTGAACGAACATGCACGAGAGGCGACCTATTGAATATTCAAGACTACTGTTAAGTCTGCGTTCATCCCTGTTCTGTGAAGCACACTAGTAGTCAATGAAACTATCTTCTTTGCTCAGATTCCAAAATATTTAATACAGTATGCAATACCAGCTAGGTCTGAATATTCAAGAGAATCCATAGACGCATAGAAATATGGCACCTATTTAAAAGGTAGACATGCAATTGACATTGCTGCTTGTTGTGCCTTGAGTGCTTTGTACTCTTTGTATTTCGAGCATGTACACAAATAACCATGCACTCAGGTCCTTGATCAGCATATTTCATGAATATTACTATCATAGACAATACTTAATTTGCGACATAAATCAGTCATTCACGATATCTTTACAGTTGAAGGTATTCCTTATATGTACCAGATTGAGCTTTGCAATTACTAGCTTGCTCACGATAATAATTCAATGAATACAGTGACCCTGAAATGCGACTTACACACACACAGACACAGACACAGACACACAGACACACACACACACACACACACACACACACACACACACACACACACACACACACACACACACACACACACCACCGTCGCCACCACCACCATCCCCCCCCCCCACCATCAGCACCACCACTACGACTACCACCACCACCACCACCACCACCACCACCACATCATCATCATCATCATCATATCATCATCACCACCATGCATCACCACACTACAAACAACATGGCATCTAACCAACTTCCCTATTACACACAATGCCCAATAATGCATTGCTAGTCACTGCTTTACCAACAAAGACATTGACTTAACATTCAAGTTTATCCACAGTCATAATGTTGGCCTCTATATTTGCAGTAATTTTGTAATTTCTATCTCAGAAAGAAACTGTGTGAATTAGCACTATGTTCACTTGCCAGTGTTATTCTTTGACTCACTAGTAACTATTAATAGCAGGTCCAGGTTATGCATGAAGCAGTAGCAAAAATACAAATCTTTTTTTGAACAATAACAGAAAGTACTATATTTCCAAAAATGGCAATTAGCATATCATATACTGCATTGCCTGCACGTCCTGGATCTCCAAGACTCGCAGAGATTTACTAATCAAGCAATCATTACACAAGTCTAAAGCTTGACCACAAATTCTTGAAAATATATACCATAACAACCTTGTATCTTAATTAATTAATGGAAGCATATAAAGGAATAACATAAAACAGGTTTCAATTACTATACCATAACCATTGACATCACACAGATAGGTGTTCCTCTTAAGCATTCAGTCAAGGTGGCTACATTTCCGTTAATGACTCTCTAATCATTCTTCAAGTAAATGGAAGTAAGTCAAAGCAATAAAGTTAATTAGGAAACAGAGCAACTCAAGGGATTTGCAACCATTTCATGGTAATAAGTTCCAATAACAATATTGGCCTTATACATGTTAGACACAACTACACAAATCATAACATCCACTAAACACAACTGCTAACACCTTATGGTGCCAATACTGCCAGTGTCTTGCCTCTCATCTGATAACAGACTCTTTAGTGGGTGACCTCATTTACGAGTCAATGTAAATG
>NC_085101.1:1032200-1112200 GCF_963422355.1 Corticium candelabrum | reverse complement strand
ATGAAGAGATGGAGAGAATGTTAAATAGAAACAGGTAAATAGGTGTACCCATACAGCTTTGTGTACAGCTTTCACGCACTGTGATATGCAAAGTTCTGCCTTCAGACCCGCCTTGTTTTGACATCAACAGATGAACACAGTGCCGGATCCAGGAATTTTTGAAAGAGGGGGTTCACTGTTAGCAGTTATTTATAGCATACTAATTTTCTCTCTTCTAATGAAATTATATGAAATTATTGAACCACGACTAGTAAAAGAGGGGGTTGAAACACCCTCTGGATCCGGCCCTGAACACGCAGTTAATTGCATTCTTTAAGAGTCATTGGTGAAATTGATCTAACTTAGTTGTCATTGCTGTCCTCCTACGTTGTGGTGAAGATCTCTTCAGTGTCCGTGCTAGACATATCGTTTGCTCAAACTTTTACTACAGATTGTTTAACTATACTGTCAGTAGCTGTCAGTAATATTAACCACATTAACAATATATTAATATTACTAATCCACCCTGTTTGATTTTAATTCTGGAGAAACCCTGGTTATCATATTGCCTCACATTTTACAGCATCCAATGGCAGAATTTAGTATGCAAACTGCTGTTATACCAAAGAGTACAGCATGCTGTTATCCCAAGGCAAGTCGTGAAGTCAAAGTAAGCATGTGTACACCAACTTGCCTCAACTTGAAGAATCGTGTACCTATAGTCAGACTAATCCTATTCAGTAAAAGCTACCCATAACAATACCAAAGATGCCTTCTTCCAGTACAACAGAAACAGAAATGAACCTCTCTCACACACATGCAGTCAGACAGACTAAGACAGTCGTCAGAATTCAAGTTCTTCATCTTCATCTTTATTATGATATTCTTTGTTGTTTTCGTCTTTTTCGTTGTCAGCAAGCCCTATGAAAGCTTCTTCGGCTGCTATTAATTCTTCTTTAATAGTCCAAGAGTGCGAAACCTATTCTGAACACTCTCTCCCGCGAATAGTATGGAGTAAACAGTTCACACCCTGTGACCAACTTTCGTGCTAGCTCTAGTGGAAATTCTCACCAGGATTCAGACACCACCTGACCAGCTACTTCATACACTGATCCCTTTCGTTTTTCACTATTGATACATATACTTTCCATCCCCAATCTAAGAGCCACTCAAGTCATTTACCTTTGTGTTAAATTAAACGCCTTATTCCTACAAGAGTTCTCAGATTGCAAAAAAAGAAACATTACCAAAAATTAGGGTGTCACACACACACACACACGCACGCACGCACGCGCACGCACACGCACACGCACACGCACACACGCACGCACACACACACACACACACACACACACACACACACACACACACACACAACGACGAGTCACGTGACCAATTAGGTATCCATGCAAATGTTCTACACATCTTACCCTAGAACTTTTCGCTTCGAATAGGTCTGTTTCGGAGGAGCAACAATGCCTGGCAAAGTAAATAGATAACGCGATGACAAGCCAGTGCCTTTATAGATAATCCTAGTTACAGGATGCATCACTCAACAAGTCTCCTACGCTTTGTTATTATTCTTACCCAATACGTAAAACGTTCCACATTACAAGACGCAAGAAAAACAGAACACGACAGTCACTCGTTATGGTAGCTACGTACACCTGTACAACTGTACGAGCTCTAGACAAACGTCCTTATGACGTCATGCAATCATAATGATGCACTAGCGCACTATAGAGACATCAGTACATTCCTTTGCCGTGACGTCTACATAGAAATGAAGTTTGAGCCAAACGTTCTAGAACAGCCAGTTCTTGTACCGATGGCGCCAGTTGTTCTGTGTGAGCTTCATATGAACTGCCTGAAATGAAAGAGCACAATACATACTTGTCAAACTGCAGTTGAAACAGGAAACACAGAGTTGAATATTTCAAGCACTAGTTACTTAGACGAATCCTCAAGCCTCTGATCAATGTTCAAATAAGGCATTTCAAAATAAAAATATGGTTAATTTATATCAATTTGTACCAGAGATGCCCTAAATTAGGTCGTGTAATAGTAGAGGTAACCAACTGCATACAAGCAGTAAGTAATTTAAATTTTCGCTATAAAAATCACTTGGAATTGATCAATGCTCTACAATAACAGGTCTTACAAATACCACAACAAATAATTTATATGGGAAACTTTGTCGAGCTTACACACAGTAGAAAAACAACATATTTTCTTTAATTGCTCAACAAAGTCTCTTGCATCTTTGGTAACAGCAATAAGCTTGTGTGAGTACAACTTCAACAGCAATTTAGTCACATGCACTACCAAGCAAGTGTTCTTGTAATTTTTAAGTTATTACTTCTGCCACTTTACCTACCTTTGTTACCACGCTTCTCTCCATAAACAACTTTCCCATCAAACTCATTGACAGGTACTATAATATCATTTTCCACAGCAGTAATACTTTCTCCTAAATGGTTTTCCACATCAGCCAAATACTGAACAGCAACACATCAAAAAAATTCTTGCATTTGTATTTGTAAATGAGGTAAGATTTCCAAGTACCTGTTTCTCATTGTACCAGATAGTACATCCACCATCACTCTTCAAGCGAGTGTTGTTACAGTTTTTGCCTCTGCTGGGACATGAATGGTACCATACCTGCCATATCAGTAATAATAAAACAAGCAATGCACACTTTTTCAAAACTATACCTTCTCTTGAACTGTAGCCACAAGAGAAATCGCAAGGCCCATCCTTCAACACATTAACAAGTAAGTAGCACAAACGATATACTTCACAGTTTAATAGACAGACACCTATATACCATGCACCACTACTAGTCACATTTCATAATCAACCATACAATTTTGTCAGTTTGTCACTCAAACCATTAAAATACAATTACAGTACAGTAATTTATTCAATTATTATTAAGCAATTATATCTATAGTGTAAACTAAAAAATTGCAAAAACTCAAGTTTGATGGAGAATTACTTGTATATAATTACTAAACCCAGTTATTTGACATGCAACTGTGGAAGTCTCAATCACAAACCTTTCTGCTCTTCCTACTCGTCCAATTCGATGAACGTAGTTCACACGTTCATCTGGCAACGTCACGTTGATCACTTGACAAAAACATCCTGTGAGCTACTGTAAGCACAGCTATTTCGCCAACAATATGTTACTCACCAAATGGAATTCCCCTAACATCAATTCCTCTAGCAGCTACATCAGTGCAAATAAGAAATCGAACTTCTCCATCCTGATCACAACTTTTGCCAGCGTGCACTTATGCAAATTCACTGCCAAGTCAACTCTACCTTAAATGCTTGAAGGTTGGCCTTTCGTTGAGCTGCTGCCCGATCACTGTGCAGACAGACACATGAGTATTTATTAACTAATGCTTTAGGACCGCCTCCTTTAGACAGTAAATAGTGCTCCAAGTTGTCGCAATCAAGTTTGGTACGACAAAATATAAGAGCCTGATTATGAACAACAACAATGGTTAACATATGTAGATCGCTGTTACCTGATCCATTTTGTGTTCTTCTATCGCCTTCAATGTATACTCAGCCTTCAATAGTTTGATGGATTCAGATAATGTTTCTGCAGCATCATAAATTAAAGTTGACTTCAACATTTTTACCATGTAAAGTATAAGTGCCTACTCTCAGTAACACTACAGTAGCATTCACAATCATATTCTTAGAAATGTTGTAATCAGTGCTCAGCCAAGGGCATCACACAATAGAAACGTGGGTGAGACTCAACATTAGTAGATGCTAACCATCTACTGTTTAGACAACCAACAAGATTTATAAATCTTAAAACCCTTGCAGCTAGCTTTCCCAACTTTCAATGCCCATACTGTGGTCTGGTCCAGCATAATGCACTATGCCAAACATATTACTTAATCTGCAAGTTGTTCCACACTTGCTACTTACCATTTGATTGTGATCCTGGTTTAACCTTGTCATGTCTATGTACTCCATCTGTCTATGACAGATATTGCAACATGCAAAACACTAACCAGTACAACAGAAATACATTCGTTACCACAACTGAATGCTTGAGTCCCTGCCAACTTGTGTCCTTTGTTGGATCAACCCAAACAACCTAACCAACAAACACATAAAAAAGTGTCTCAATTCATCAAAAACTTTCCACAATTAGTAAACAATACAGTTGTCGGTACCTCACACACACACACACACACACACACACACACACACACACACACACACACACGCACATGAACATGCACACACACGCACGCATGCACACGCACGTGCACATGCACACACGCACGCATGCACACACGCACACACAGCACAGTACACACACGCACACGCACACACGCACACGCACGCGCACGCGCACGCGCACGCACACGCACACACACACACACACACACACACACACACACACACACACACACACACACACACACACACACACACACACACACACACACACACACACACACACACACACACACACACACACACACACACACACACACACACACACACACACACACACACACACACACACACACACACACACACACACACACACACACACACACACACACACACACACACACACACACACACACACACACACACACACACACACACACACACACACACACACACACACACACACACACACACACACACACACACACACACACACACACACACACACACACACACACACACACACACACACACACACACACACACACACACACACACACACACACACACACACACACACACACACACACACACACACACACACACACACACACACACACACACACACACACACACACACACACACACACACACACACACACACACACACACACACACACACACACACACACACACACACACACACACACACACACACACACACACACACACACACACACACACACACACACACACACACACACACACACACACACACACACACACACACACACACACACACACACACACACACACACACACACACACACACACACACACACACACACACACACACACACACACACACACACACACACACACACACACACACACACACACACACACACACACACACACACACACACACACACACACACACACACACACACACACACACACACACACACACACACACACACACACACACACACACACACACACACACACACACACACACACACACACACACACACACACCACACCACACTTTCCAAGAGGAACGAGGCTCTTTCAATATGCAAAGTCTGTTTGCCACAATGCTATGTGCTTAAACTGATAAATGACCTTAACTCTGTACAGTTTCTTGGCCTTGGAACATCATAGCAATTACAAAGACAAGCTGTCATAAAACATGCAAAAACTGTTTTTGTTCTTGCTCTTCAATGGCAACACAAAAATTCATCATGTCATCATCTTGCTCAGTATAGTGTCTGATCTTGCCAAACCAAACAAAAACTGATGTTTTGCTTGTCTGTTGCTGAAGTAAACCAATATGTATTGCAGCCATAGTAACAGTACTCATAGCTTCCTAAACAAACTAGTCTCATATGGTATACCAAATACGCACAATCAGGCTAAGGAAGTACAACAGGAATACCTCAAATCAACATTTCCCATATCAATGTAAAGTAGATATTGCTTTCCAAATTAACACAGTTCTTATGATGGAAATCACCTACTAAACATTTCTAATTTAAATAACTGTCTCCCTAACCACCCATAAGCAAATGTTGTTCAAACCAGAACGGTCAACAAAGGTCAAACATCAAACATTTTGGTGAAGTCACTCTTGTCAACATTACATAACAACGCAATCACGTGTAATGCATGTCTTTGTACCTCATACTAAAGAGCATTAACAAGGAAACCGGACACTCCCATCAATCCCCAACAGAAATCCAGCAATATATATAATTCTGTAACCAGAACTAAAAAGATTAAAATGAAAACAGTCCATAGCAATATGACAGTCAATGCCAGTGACATAAAACTCCAAACAATGAATGCTAAAATTTCAATTCTGCAAATAGTGTTGTTGCTGTAACAAGTTACAAGAGACATTGATGCAGTCTGACAACTTATCAGCACAACTCTCAAAGCAAGTAAAAATCTGTGACTACCTCTGTCTACCTCTCTATCTATGTCTTGATGCTACAAGACTGTAGGGTACGCAAAAACAGTCTATCACAAAGCATATCAGCATGTGTTACAGATGCAACAACAGATGCTAGCAAAAAGACCAATACCTCACAAAGCAAGTGTTTCCTCAATAGTATGAAAAATGGAGGTTCTAACCTATGGGGTTCTAACCCTTGATATGCTCACTAAGTAGGGCTGAATTAGACACCCCATTATACATACTACAAAGATGGTATCTATATGAGTGGGCTATAACCCCATAGGGTGTAGAAGTGGAGTGAATTAGAAATCATTGGGTATTTATAGTCCCACTAGAAAGTGACAACTATCATGTATAATGATGGAAGTGTCACCCAAACATATTGCTTATTTAATTTGTTATGACACCATGTTGTGCGTTGGCACACTGGTATACATACATACATACATACATACATACATACATACATATACGTCATCATCCAAGTCATCAGTTACCAAAATGGACTGATCTTATGTCTGCTTCTCTATGAACTAAATTTGATCTCATTTTAGACACTCTGAACAAATTTCATTAAGCCTCCAGTCCTGGGGCTCATTTCCACTAGTGCTTAAACCGGTTTAAGGATTAACCTGTTTCCACTTGCACTAAACCAGTTATATTCTAAAACTAAATCAATTTCTTAACCCCGTTCTGCAGTAGGTTCAGCAAAGTAGGTTTAACTGTCACGTGACAGTAGCGCACTCGTTTAGATGGCTTCTGACAATGTGATTTGATGATATTAACTATTTTGCTGGGATAGGATTGCCTTAAAAGATGTAAAGGTCGTTAAGTATAAAGGAAAGAAATCAGCAGCTCCGGAGAGAGAGAGAGAGAGAGAGAGAGAGAGAGAGATGGTGTCCTTGGTCATCATCTTGCATATTTCTACAGCAGATGCTGAATCAGTGACAACAAACAGTTGCTCTGATTCAATGACAGAGCAGGCCAATACTTCAAAATAAGGCATCCCTAGGCGGTTTGTTTTGCACATCCCGGATGTGCAAGTTCCTAGTGGAAACAGTTGCTTTCTTGAACTGGTTAAATTTTTAACCGCATTTAAGCTAAACTACATATAGCTAGTGGAAACACAGCCTGGATTTTCTTATGTTATGTCCATAGCATAAGTGGACGCAATCGTGGGCACCACAGCTTTATCTGCACAGGACTGCCGTACTAATTGAAGTTGTTAGGTTTCATTGGCTCTTTCCGTTGAAATCGACATATATCATGTTCCATGGCTCAATGGAGCACCTCTAACAGCTCTACATAAGAACAAGATATAGGCCTATCACTGTCGGTGAGACCCTACATCACCTCGCTAGTTGAGTTCCCGCACCACTGTTAAATCAAAGCTCAAGACATCTCCTCTTATAAACAAGTTAGAGTATGAGTTCCTAGTGGTTTAGAGCTGCACTGCATACTCTAAGTTATTGACACTCGTGACAACAATCCCTAATCTATGCTGCCTTTAAAACTCATAGACAAAACTAATGCCTACAAAAACTGCCACTGCCAGTCTTGAAATGACTACGTATAGAGCTTCATCAACTCTACCCATCAGGTCTCTGGTGCTAACACACAATTGATGAACAATAGATGAGCTTAGATTGGAACGTGGTGTCTCAAATCTTCTCTTGGTAGTCAACAAGGAAGCCCTTTGGTTCCACTTTCATTTTCTCTTGTCGTGATAGAATTAATAGAAGAGTTGGGTCCAACCCAAAAAATTGGTTACAGTCATGGTACATACACAACGGAACTATTGAAACTTGCTCTGCAATCATGTCATTTCTGCACAGGCTGCAATCTGTAAGAAGTGCATCCTTTGGATTACACCTAAATACAGCCAAGTGTAATGTTTTCTGGCCTTCAACAGACCAGTACTTTCCTGAATTTCGAGTTGATATCCAATGTGTTGAGGCCATTACAAAAGGTGCTTACTTTCTAGAACTACTAGTGTGGTTCAAAAGACTTCTTCAAGAAGTCATTGGCAAAACACATCAACAGAGTTCTTGAATGTCCGTGTCATCCCGAGAGCCCTCACGTAAAACTTCCCCTTCTACCTTCCTGCCTATCCTTGTACAATATCATATCAGAACAGTACCCCGACTGCAATAGAGAGTCAACTATCTAGATTTGATGCTGGTTTATAGTGTTCCCTTGAGTCTGCTATCCATCCTAAATATCAGATACTTGTTGAAAACAAGCTACTATGCTAACATGTTTAACCTCAACCTTGGGAGACATAAATGATCAATCGTGTGCAAGTATCAATAGTAAATGGTATGGTGCAAAGTTTGAAATAGCAGTTGCCTGTAAGAGTCATAATACACACTCTTCTGATACTGCAAATAACAAACACCACACTTTTACAGGTATCTGATTTCATAGGGTTCACTCCAACTGATGGAGCTGTATCCATCAATACAGGCTCCTTATGTGAGGTATCTCTGGTTGGATCATCAGAGAACTGCAGTGCTGGGGTGATCTTCACATGTGGAGCTAGGCCGGGCTTTGCACATCGAATTGGTAAACCAACTTGACTCCCAAATTGTTGACTGGACCAATGAGATTGACTGACTGGACCTATGAAATCATCAAATGCTAGACAACTCCAGCCTGACAAAGTTCACATGCATCTCGGAAGTACTCCTTTCAAACAGCATAATGTTTTTGTGACACTTCCATCACTATACAATTACTATAAAATCTGTTTCTACAACAACAAAAAAGCACTTGGAGAGCACATACCTCCAACAAAACTCAATAGTTCCCCATTTGTCTAGAAGAATTGACTGTCATTAGGTCATTTCCCATGGATACCACAACACAACAGCAATGTCTCCATCCGGGAGACCGAGTAATGTACTGGACTTAATAACAATCAACATGACCGCTTCCACAGTTCATTGTTTTGCTCTCAGCAAAAATCCTGGATCATCTGAATCACTCCCAAAGTGAAATCAGCTCTATTTTAGGCCAAGACCAACCTCTGATAAAATTTCATCAAAATCCATAAAGAACTCTTCACGTAATCCTGCTAACAGACAAATGAACAAACCAAACCAAAAGTATAACCTCCTTGGCGGAGGTAATAACAATGATCATCACTCTATGGCTTAGTGCGCCCAATTAGGCAAACAGATTTTATTGGTATACATACACACGACCAACAAGCAAATCGTTGACACTTCCATCACTATACATAATAGTTATCAAATTTCCTGTAGGGCTATAAATACACACTGATTTCTAACCCACTCCTAGATATTATCCCTGTAGTACATATACTGAGGCATTCTAACCCACCCCCACTTGAACAAAGCAAGTAGGGGTAGAGTACGCTAGAACCCCCATCATGCATCTTACTTCATCACACTGTATAGACCACTAACTTGAGTTAACTAATCCAAATGACGTCATCAGTCTTGCTTCACGGCAGATTAAGCAGCAAACCTGCCATTTGACTAGATCATGCAATGAAGTAATAGTACAGTGGCACCTGCCTGCAATGTCTAGTGGCAACAACACGAATATAAATACTTGCAGTTTCTCAATGCAAAGTGTTAACAGCAATTCATGACATTCAATGTTTAGACAACAAACCAGTGCATTGGCAAAATTGAAACATAAGAAAAAGCACCAGTAGGCCTACAAAATTTTATTAACACTAATAACGCAAAAATCCACTAGTACAATTAAACAAAACTCATTACATAACACTACAAAATTTCCAATTCATACCACATGGTGGACTGTCTCAGGGACACTGTCTTGACCCTTCAAATCTATCCACATCGGAAAATGCATGCATTTCTCCTAAACAAACAACAAGTAAAACTAGCGTTTACGTTCTGACCAATGTTTTAAGACTTATTGTTCAAACACTGCCACATGTTCTATCTACCATCAAGTTTGTTGCCTCTAAATGCTCAAAAACTGTCTATGTATAAGTATATCTGTGCCGATGAAGTTCATTGTCATGTATTTCTGTCACTTGTCTGTTTGTTTCTTTGTTGGTCTCCTTATCCACCAAAACATAATACACAGTTTTATTCTTGTCTTACCGCTAATCGTTTCACATCAAGAGAATGAAGAGTGGCGGAGCAAACAATCATCTGCATCAAAAATACAGTTATCATTCATATCACTTTATAGAAAATACTGACCAGGTGACAATCAATACTATGAAATCAGGAACACACCTGCAGACGCTTCCCATCCCAGCCTAGTTTTGGTATTTGTTGATAAATACGATTTATCAATTCACTATGACCTTGAGACAACAATCCATCCTAACAAAAAAATGAAATATATGTTCTATTTAAACATTGTTATCAGCCAATTACATAAACAGCCATTACCACTATGCAGATACAATTCGTAAACACTAAAGCTATGATAAACATCACAACACTCAACATAGCAAAAGCTAATAATAAAGACTTTATTAAAAAAATAGCAAACCGCTTCATCCAGAACAAAAAATCGAACCTATAAAAGCATAGTTGTAGACATTCACGCAAAACAATCTGCAACATTACTGTTACTTGTGACAGATCAAGGTGATTAGTACTGATCAGATCATCCAAACGACCAGGAGTGCCAGTCACAATGTCTACCTATACACCAAATAAATATGTAATCCTTTTGTCATCAATGTTACATCCAATTCTCTCACTCCCATAGACAGTGCTGCAATCTGTTCTTTAACAGGTTGACCACCAACAGACAGAAGTTCCCTAATCATAAGAGCAAAATTTGACATCTACTACTAATTAATCAATACAGTATCATCACTCAGTCTCACTTAATAGCAGGTGGAGGCAAATACTTCTTAAATGAAACAATGTTGTCATTAGTCTGAAATGAAAAGCACTATTTAAATCCTGATCAGTACCAGAACTATAACTACTCATGTACTTGTGTATGCTTCCAAAAGCACTGTGTCTGTGTGCCTGTCTGTCTGACAACCTGTCTGTCTGACTGACCATCTATCTGCATGTAGGTAAGATAGACAATCTTTCTTTGATGCAGATATTCAGCACTATGTTCATTAGAATAATAGCTATGACTTCAGACATCTCAGTAGTTTTTGTTGTGAATGCCTAGGATGCTTTCATTATTGCTATTGCTACACTTACAGATTGGGAGACAATAAAACAATCTGTCTATCTGTGCACACACTTAAAAACTTAAACACACACACACACACACACACACACACACACACACACACACACACACACACACACACACACACACAACACACACACACACACACACACCTGTTGAGCCAATTCCCGAGATGGCTACAAACCACAAAGACAAATTTCCACTTACATAACTATTACCAAATACACAAGCATCATGTTGTTACTTCAATGATGATCGCAGATGGACTATGCTTCTTTGGATCAAACTGAGCAGCACCTGTAGAGAAACAAACCTCCTAAAATTACAACAAAAGTAATACAATATAGACATTCTTATTAAGAAACTAGCCTGTACTTCCTGAAACGACATACTGACGATCAGCCTTATTTAAAGGAACAAATCCATTCTAGCAACAACAAATAGTAGGTAGCCAAAGTCCAAAATAAAGCAGTTATCTGACTATCTAACTGTACCTTAGGTGGATATTGAAAAGGAGAGTCTCCAAAATTGAACTTCATTTCCGCATTCTAGAGCAACATGTACATATGTCAATCAACTAAACAAATAAAGTTGCCATCACGATTACCTTCACAAAAGAACCTATAAACTAACTGTAGTAAACCCATTACTAATCACACTAGTTTCTAAGACAAAGCGAGTTTAATTTGCATAAACAAGTCTGCCATTACACATACTCAATATAATAGCAATCTGCATAAAATGACATGATGAAAACAAAAGATAAATACATAAAAATTACATCCAATTGGCAAGGGTAAAAATCTAATAGACCGCCTGTGACAATTACAGATAGCATTATCAAATCTAGCAATCACAATTTGTAGGTTGTTTAAGTATGCATCCTCCTATGCAGTGTATTATACACCTCTTTATATACCATCTGTAACACTGAGAAAACAATTAATTAAATGTTAGCACACTCAGAATGCTCCTAATATGCCCTACCAAACATAAGTTTCTTGAACAAGAAGATTAATTAACCAGTAACAAACAATATTATATCTAAAAAACTGCCATATGCTAGAATGTAGACATGGAAAGAGTATCATAATCATTTGTTCAAGTAATGAGTAATTTCAGGTAACATCAGGGTAAACATACAGATTTGCATGGTTTGCAATATTCACTGTATTCGCTGATTTTGTTGAGCTCTGAGTTCTGATGAAGAAGAGTAGTAACCTCTTGCTCTACTTTCTGACTTCAAGTAAACTACATTACCAAAAGCTTCTCACTGACAAGTCCTCAGCAACAAAACAAAAAAGCAATAGTTTTCTTGAAATAAATACACACCACTTTACTTATTTGACAACCGACTGGATTACAGCACATACTCTGCATCTGCTCAACATGTAGTTCTTACAACCATCGATATGTAAGCACGACATCAGCATGCTTTATGCTACAAACTCAACATTCTATCAAACAGATGTTCCCAGCTAAACAGTTTTGTTAAAGAATCCATGAGCATTGGCTATATATCATTGCTACTATAACTTATAAGGACAGAAGCTGTTGTGTTGCCAGCACTTGAACACACTATCATCTGTTCAGATACTATTTTAGCAGTTACAAACTACACATACAATGCTACAACAGTGTCGAAACAAACTGCTGCCCCACTAATATCATTTCTATCAAAGACATAAGACCAAAGCTGTTAATTTCAGACAAAGTGGTGCATTTCTAGTTTCTATCATTTCTCAAGCTGTACCCTGCTTCCATTCCTGCTATTGAAGTCACAAGACACTAAACCAACAAATGTGCACAAGGGCATACACAACCACATTTACATATAGTTGCAATCTGTATAATTCCTACAGTTGACATTACAAATGTATTACTACACTAACCAGTTTACCCGCTAACCAATCAAATCATGTCACCCCTACACTGTATCTTAAACAGACATCTAAATCTCAAACCAACCTTCAGTGTTACTGCTGCAAAAAAGCCAAGGTCTTTCAAGTGCAAAGGAACTTCAAACGCACGACCTAGATCCTTCCCTAAACAGAATGCGTAAATTAGAGATTATGATGTGTTACATTTGGTGTTCACTGTCCAAGAATCTTTCTCTCTGCAGACAGTATTCAGCAAGTGACCACACTCAGACATAAAATGCTTACACATAAATTTCCACTCTAAATAAACTTAGAATAGCATTACAGCTCAGTTTGACTAAGATTAGTGCTTTATATAACATTCCAGATATGTTCAATCCAATGACTCATCAATGCACTTCCAGAAAAGGTGGTAAAGGTTACAAACCAGGCTCTTTATAAACAATGTTAGAAATACCAAACACTGTTCAATGTAAAGTTCAGTATGAAACAAGAATATCAGCAGCATAATGCAATAACACTTGATCGTAAAGTCAAGAGAAGATATGATGTCAGCAGGTACATAGATATAAATGTATCTAAAAACTAACCATTCTTGCTGAAGGATATTTCCCTATTGTTGAGATCCAAGTAGCATCCAATAGTATCATTTATTCCAAAACTCTACAAAGACAAGATAAGCTTATTTTGTGCTGTACCAAAAATACACAAACAGTTCAAAAACCTGAGCTAACTCTCTTGATTACCTACCAACAAGCAAGACGTATAAACTTGAAAATAAATTGAAAGATTTAACAGCAATCGGTTTTAACGACATGATTTCTTGCATAAACTAAAAACTATGCTAGTTCTCTGTGTACAAACTACTGTAAATCAACAAAATTTCAAAGCATCTAAATTTCGTAAATTTTGTAAGCAATCTCAGATTTACTAAAGTTAAATGCTTACTAATTTTTGTTGCTATCGGTTTCTAGCGACACTTTGCATAGTACTAATAAAATCATCACAAATCACGCATGCCAGACAGACTGACACCTGGTGGGACAGGATACATGCGAGCAATATAGCAGATATTATTTACATGTAAAACTTGCTTTAAACATCACCGACTGTCAGAACAAAGAAATTTATTCAGCTTGTCTACAAATGTGTTGACTGATTCAATACGATGGCACTTCAAATTTAACAACACAGCTTTTGTGAATATTGAAGCATCATTATCATTAAGTATGAGGCTCACGTGCCTTGAATAACAATCCTAAACAGCAAAAGGCAGGGTTTTATACAGACATCCTTCTGCTAGGAAATTCCTCAAGACTTGAGCTACATCTACTAATGTGCTACACTAGAATATGTGTAACCTCTGTCTACAATCGGTTTTCTGGCTTTAGTAGCAAGCACATCAACAACTGCTATCGAAATTGGCTATTTCAATCAGGATATTCAATTTGCTATTCTCATGAGATGCTTCAAGTTCCCTCAAAGACGACTCCAAAGTCTTGTCTGATATTGGAAGACATGGTGATAGACCCAATGATCATGAATACAAAGAGTGGGTGTCGCCATACCATTTTCAAAAATTCCCTACCAATCTGAAATTTCTGTATAAAGCCCTAAAGTGTTACAGCACAGGAAATCTACTATCAAAAAGTCTGTGTGCAGTGTAAGATTAGAGCTTGATCACACCTTACTTGCATATGTGCCTGTCTGCATGTGTTTCTAAAACTGTGAACAATTTCTGTAACTACAAATGTATTCAGGTGCTCTAATCGCACCATGGAGCATCTCGTCATGGCACACCAAGTTTCAACAGCTATTTTTTGTCAATTAAGACTATGTCTACTGAACAAATGATTTCAGCTAAATTCATACTGCTAACACTACAACTTCCTTACTTATCATTGATTATAATGTAGATATTACAAAATCATAATGTAGATATTACAAAATAATAATACAAAGTATAAAGACATGCATGCAGATGAACATCTTTGTTTCCCAACACAACTGCATCTGCGCCTGAGACCGCATAGCATGACAAGTGAAAACTCAGATGCAAACACAAACGCCATGCAACAAAGGCCCTAAATGCAACAACCGTTTTAGTACTCATCCATGTGACTGTGTATGACCAATTTTTTATCGCATCTGCTACTACCAAGTAAAAGTAATCAATTAATGATTTAATACTTCCCCAACAACAACTTTCATAAAACCATGTGAATCAGGTCAAGTTCCATCCTGATATGATTGAGACAGAAACATACACACGTTTGTCATAAGACTACCCTATTACTCCATAATGACCTATGATGCTTCATAGCAACATACAGCTACATACTATTCTTTAACGCTTGCAGCTATACAACATGCCCTTTAAGGGAACTGCACTTTTTAGTGTGCTACAAACATCAATATATATATATATATATATATATATATATATATATATATATATATATATATATATATGTAATCAAGCCCCTTTACCTTAATCTAAACATTCCATGTGCCCTTTGTCTAATAAAGAAAGCTATTCAATAATGTTTATTGCTAACAAAGAGTAATAAGCTAACCTCGCCATAATCATCAAACTGACTGCCATAAGACTTCTTCCCTGTGCCACCAAACCCAAAGCTTTGTTTGTCCTTCCCTGTAGTATGCACAAACGCAATACAGCAGCTGCATCCTTTTCATGACAAAAATAGCACCCCACCTAGTTCTCGTCCTGCCTTTAGAGTTGCCCAACCAACACGACACAAACCCTCATCAGTCACAACAGTTTCATAATAGTAACGTCCGCCTGAAAACAGAATAAACTACATAATAAACTCAAAACCTAATATTAATAGCATAGAACATCATGACAATACTTTTTGCTACTCCCTGTGTTGACCTGCAACCTTGCCATGCTCTGTGCTCTCGACATTGGCACAACAAACCATCTTCACTAATAGCTACAGCATGAAAAACAGTCAACACATAGTCAATGTACTGTCAAAAAGTTTGTCATTCTTTATAAAATTGAACTAGTAGAAGGCTCGACTTTGCCCGGGCAAATAGAGCAGGATTCACGTTGTAAGAAGCAATCATTAATTAGAGCTGCAAGTCCTTACGATTTTAATCATTTTAAAACTTACGTTTCCAAATACTGGTGCCTTAGCTGAAGACAAATGACAATGTATCCAAGTGCCCCGTTCCATTAGCAGGGAGTATCTTGTTCCAGGCAGAAGAAACTTCAATGCAGTTACTTACTCACCCGGATAATTGGTTCCCCGTATCTTGGCAGCCATTTCAACAGTCCCACTAGACGTCATCAGTTCTAAGACATTGATGCCGTTGTAGGAAACAGGTGTAGTGAATGTGGCAACTATTCGACATGCATACATGGGCAAACAAAGATAGGCGTATTTTAAAGACCCAAATATAGTCGAAAATATCTTGCTCTTACTGATGTCGCCAGTAATAAATGACACACTCTGTGCATACCATCTGGGGTCGGGAATGGGCATTAAAATTTGGTGGGAATCCAATAGCCATTGTAAAGAAATTCGCACACAAGTGGAAGCTAGCCTCAATGGAAGATCCAATTGAGTCGGATATCAAAACCATATATCCCATGTTGTTATCCGTCAAAATTTACCCTTTCGGTAGAATTTTGAGACTGATCCGTCAACCAGTCTTGTCATTTTGCTTTGACAGACGGACAAAGGGCTTTCTTTTCTAGTTATAGATTACTAGGCTGAAAAATCATTTTCTTAATTTTGTTATGCATTTACAATGTTCCAGACGTAAGTTAAATCAAGCAGGTTATTGGATTGCCAAGAAACACACTTTAGCTTGCAACAGCTACTCATAAAGCCAGAATACTCCCACCTTTGTTGGTACCTGTTTCAGAACGCCTTCCAAATCTTTTGGAATCAGAACCAGGTCACCATCATGTCCACCAATTGCACATTACTGTCTGTGTCGGTGGTGAGCTTATGTAACATGCTCCATGCTGGACAAACAAAATGGTATTTGTCTTAGGGTATTGATAAAATGTCTTTTGTGGGGAAAATACAAATTTCAAATATTTCTTTACTGAAAATGTGCCTTTCACTGCCCCAAAAAAACCGCAGCACTGCGATTGTTCATGGGTATAAAATTAGTGCACCAGATCATGTCTTCAACATCATTTATGCTTGTTCAATTTATCAGGGCTCACTCACAGAGAGTACGGCACACTATAGGTGGTGCAGAATGCATTCCAAGTGGGGCAGGGTGTCGCAACCTGCTCAAACAAAGCTGAAACAATGCATTCATTCAACAGAAATTGAAGTCTTTCTTGGTAAGCCATCCACCAATAGCTTTGAACCCAATACTATGTGCTATTGAATATCTACTCCCAAGTGTACATTAATTTATGTTGGCAAATATTTCGTATTCATTTAATAAAGAAGAAACAAAAGTTCATGAACAGCACCAACAACTCATTATTCAACAAATTTGCCTAGTTGTCATGCTGAAACTTTTGCTTCAATCACTTACCAACTTCAGGATCTCTGTCCAAAAAATTCATCTTCCAACCAGATAATCCTGCCAACAAAATAAGTGCAAACATGCATGTGAAACTATAATAAAGCCCCCTTACCTGCAGATACCTTTTTCATCCCTCCTTGTCTCTTTTCTCTCAATGTCTCATACACAATTTGAATTACAGGAAGACTAAATGCCTAAAACACACCAGCTACAGCTAAAAATATGTGAAACAAATGTTGTGACTGTTCTTACACCAGTTTTGCCACTACCAGTCTCAGCAGCCTAAATCAGAAAACACAGTCAAAGAGTTGCTACACTATACATGTATGTCGACATAATTTTACTATTTTGACAAACATGCAAACACCATGCCCGCATTTGTGCACACATGTAGCTGTATGTACAACTACAACTCAATTAAGAATAATTGGTGTATGCTGCCGCGTAACCACAAGAAGAGGACAAGTGCCTTGGACATAACAAATGTTAGCACAAACAGAATTCACGTATTTACAATATTCGGGTCACTAGATATGCATAATTAAGTCAGACTGATCATTAATGAAAAGAATTGTATAATTCTGAATTACAATTTTGCGTATGTCATCCAATTAATGCCACTCTAAAGAACTTTGTCATGTAGCTACTGATAAGCCCTTAGCTAATTAAATTAAAATCTGAAAGACTTAAGTCTCAAATCCCATGTCCGCGCCCTAGTAAAAACAAGACATCTTCAATGTTTACAAAATTAAACTCAATTAGGACTGAGTTTCAAAGACAATGACCGATTATCACAATAAAAATTAATTAATAAAATCCTAAAAGACTACAATCAAAAATGCAAAAGTGAATGCTTGAGCTCCCTAGGTATTTCATAACGCTCTAGTGCTGTTTCCACGTAACAGGGTAGGCTTATATCTACGTACGGAGTCTGTCATCGACTTACCATTAGAACGTCTCCACCGCCAAGAATAAGAGGAACTGCTTCAGCTTGAACGTCTGTTGGTAACCTGTACAGAAGAAAACGAACATTTGTAATTCCAATTACATGATATTTCGCCTCTTGGCCTAGCTAACGACTCGTATTCTACTCCTCACGTCCATCCCATTTCCTCTACAGCCTTGACTATTTCGGGCAAGACTCCAAATTCTAAATCAAGATACATCCAATCTACTGCAGACAACATGATACCATTGCTGTTAAAGTGGTCTTACCTGTAAATGCTGCCATTGTATTGTCTTCGCTTTCCTGCTCACAGTTTGCGCTACTCTCGCGTAGCCAGACCCTTTCCGTCGCGTCATACTTCAGGGCGCTTTGTCAAAAATATTAATTCTTCCATATGGTTATTTATCTATTTATTTATTTATTTATCTATTTATTTATTTATTTATTAAAGCAGTTGAAGGTGATTTTTCAGCAGTGCACTAAAAATGTTCTTTTCAGTAATCTTGAGCTCTAAATATTGGCATTAGGGTTCGCTTAGAGCAAAATAGAACATATTTTTATAGTTGATATGATCATCAATGATTCAGTGGACATTGCTCTAGCTAGACATCTCAACTGCGAAACAGTTTCCTATCGTAAATTTCCAGTGCAAATTGCCCGTGCCACTTTAGCTCAATTTAGCTGTGCCACGTATACTTTCTTGAGCAAAGCACCATTATTCCGTACCCTTGATTCTGAACAATCACTGGATGCAAAGGCGGCGGAGCCGGTACGGCATTACCGTACGGCAATTAATTAATTAATATGCGCCGTACAGTTTACGTACCACTTCTTTTATCATATCACAATACAAAGGATGTGGGCCAATCAGTTTGTTTCCGCCGCACCACTTTCTGAAGTGCTCCGCTGCCCTTGTCATTGTACTTACTGTACCGCATATTCTAGGCCTATTTTCTTGTAGTCTACTACAGTATCTAGAGCTCTCTAGGTTAATTTTAAATTATACTAGAGATGAAAAAAGCATTTTCTTTAGCTAATCAATCTACGATATCTACGGTGCTACAATTAATCATGCAGTTAAAAACAGACACAACTACATGTAGATCGTCACGCGTACAATTAGTAAGTTGCCAAATTTATTACTTTTTGTATGTAGCTAGCACATGCACGAATGGCTCCTAGAAGATCCTTTCTTTCCCTGTACTTAGAACCAACAGTGAATAGGAATCTAGCCACATCCAACATTCTACATAGATACTAATACTTGGAAAAAGATTTCTTTTGCTTTCATTTGTAGAGTGTAGCTACTCTTAGATATATGATCACGCGCTTCCGGTATCCGCCGGTAGTGTATACTATCGGAGCACCTGTAATAAAGTGTCTTTCCTTCGTTCTACGATCTTGCGTTACCCGTCTCTTACTACTTCTGGTGGAAAACCGTCCGTTAGTCTTGTGAACCTTTCGTGCCTTCGTTATGCCTCAGCGAAAAACTAAAAGGTCAGAGGCACGGCAAGATCAATTCATTCGAGTAGCCCAGAAGACCCTGACCAGTTTCACCGTCCGTATTCTGTACCTCGCCGTTCGATGGTTCCAGTTCAGCTGGACGACGGAGAAGATCTGGACAATTGGCTTTTTCATGTCACCTCAGTGGCACAGCTTGAACGCTAGTCGTCCCAACTATAAACTTCGTCATGCTGCGGTAGCTTTGGCTGGTCGTGCTAGTGCAGAGTATCACTCTTTTGTTGCAGTAACTGCAGAAACGAAACTGTCGTAGAATTTATTTGAATTGTTCCTGCACACTCAGTTTGGATCAAAGAATCTAGAGAGTTTCTATACTCAAAATTGATGTCTCTTCGTCAGGGCGGACAAGTAACAGTTTCGGGGTACAGCTCTCGTTTCGCCGTACTCTCTACTTCCATACATACGGCTCAACGCTACCCGACCTCACAGTGGTCTGGTCACATGGTATCAGGAAGGCCTTTGCCCGAAATTTTAAGGTGAGTTGGAACAAGACCAACCTAGTACTTTGGCAGCCATTATAGGAGCACGGAGAAAGCTGATAGAATTTGGAAACGTGAGAGAAGCCCACATCCTTCACCTGACGGTCCAGATGACTGCCTTGCAGTCACTCGCTCTCAGTGGAAGTCCAGTAGTTCGTCTAATGGTCAACCGCAACAGTCACGGTACCTTCGTCACCTTCTGACTACTCAAATGTTTTGCTTCAAACGGATGCTTCTGATCTTTGCTATTGCGCCTACCCTGGCTCAAGTCGACGATCACAACAAGGAATTAACATGTCATTTCCTATGCTAGTCGTCAGCTGTCCGCTGTCGAACGTCGATACGCCCGTTAAAGACTTTGGGCCGTTTTTGTACTGATGCAAATGTTTTCGGAAGTATCTTCTAGGTGTTCATTTCACGTTGGAGACATATATATCAGGCTAATCTTCGATGGCTAATGTCTGCTAATTATCAAGTATAGGTCGCTTAGCTTCCCTGGGTTCTGAAACTTCAAGAATTTGACTTCACTGGGCAAAACAAACACTAACGCTGACGCTCTGTCTCGCTGACCATCGAACGAACGACACATTGATGACTAAGCCGTCCGATGTCCCTGTCGTCGCTGTTGGTCAAGACACTTGCTCTCCCTACTCGTAACAACAGGAGACGGACCCGCTTTACATGTCCTTGAGTTTCTGAAACACCCTCAAAATGTAGGAAGCTCCTCTAGAAGTTAAGCAGGTTCTTCGCGATACCGGCACTAGATCAATTGACTCCAGTACCGGTGTCATAGGGAATTTGGCATCCCCGGGAATTTGGTATCCCCGAGCCATATTCACTAGGGAATTTGGTATCCCCGAGCCATATTCACTAGGGAATTTGGTATCCCTTCGGGACATTTTGCATCCCCGAACCGTAGATCCTAGGGAATTTGGAATCCCAGGAAATTTGGCATCCCCGAGTCGCATTTCCTAGGGAATTTGGCATGCCCGAGCGGTACTTTCTAGAGAATTTGACATCCCAAGCCGTATTTCCTAGGGAATTTGGCATCCCCGAGCAGTATTTTCTAGGGAATTTGGCATCCCCAAGCCATATTTCCTAGGGAATTTGGCATCCCCCGAGCAGTATTTCCTAGGAAATTTAGTATCTCTCGAGCAGTATTTCCTAGGAAATTTAGCATCTCTCGAGCAGTATTTCCTAGGGAATATGGCATCCCCGAGCAGTATTTCCTAGGAAATTTGGCATCTCTCGAGCCGTATTTCTTAGAGAATTTGACATTCCTGCGCCATACTTATTATGAGAATTTCGCACATCTAAAAATGTGACATTCTAAACTCTATTTTACAGTCTGCGTTTTTGTGCTAAATTTCTAACAAATTGACATGTTACAAATTGCGTGTTTGTTGTCTAATTAAATTTGCGACTGAAAACATCTATTTTAGTTAACTTCGTTAAAGCAAGTGACTCTATATCGTCTACTGTAGTTACAGCGTTCTTAAAAACAGTTGTCACAGCGCCATCCGTCACTTTGTTGTGGTAGATCGTGTTGAAGACAACCAACGTGAAATCAGTCCTCACAATTTTGACACCGCACGGTATCATCGCATTCTTCTGGCATCAAACAGTTGCGGCAAATTTCTATGTCGGTACATCTAGGAGTGCGTCTAGCAGTTGTTTGGGCGCATTGCGGAAAACCTGTCATTTTCTTCTGATGCAAGCATTTGTACAGATGCTCCCTCATTCGTGGTTGGTCGAATTTCAGGCTTGCTACATCATCTCCTAAAGCTAAATGTACAGCAAATGCAATAGCAAACACACCACAGTCAACGCCTCTCCTCTGCTGTTCGAGGTACAATTGATTAGCCGTCCAGGGCTATGCATGGCTATATATATATATATATATATATATATATATATATATATATATATATATATATATATATATATATATATATATATATGGGTGGGTCGTAATGCATCATGTAGCTAAACGATCAGTCGGCTGACATACTACCCGTGAACTTCCAATGAGTCATAGAGAGGCGACGATATACGGTCATGTGCCAGTGCAACGGAGTCCACGACCTCATGGTGATGTCATTCTAATACCAGACACCATGTAACCTAAATGATGACGCAAAGATCAACATACAGCCTATGCACAGCCGGCAGACGTCACTTCTTCCACCTAGACTTGCTACAGTTCAGACCGTATAATATGCTTCTCTCGGTTTCTGCAACACTTCTTAGAATGGTAGACCTAACTGAAAATGATGCGAGACAATCCAGACGTAGACACAGCTAGACGACACTGGATATATTTTGTACGAGAACTTGTGCATGACATAGGCTAGTCGGTGTTTCGTACTAAAAACAATGACATCACCGAAAGTTCGTGAACTCTGCAGCATAGTGGCACATGATCGTCTAGCATCATCGCACAATTACTTCTTGGAAGTGCACCTGTAGTTCGTCGGCCGACTGATCATTTACCTACATGATGGTAGAGGATACCAAATTCCCTAAGGGATGCCAAGAGGGTGTAATGTATGTCGTAGTGTACATGTAGCGCGCGTTACGGCATACGCGCAGACTCGATTTAGTGTAGAGTAGACGCGCCAGCTTGTGTTCTTAGTTCGCTCTATCTGGTAGCCAATACATATCGTTGAGTTGTTGCTGCACGTAACAAAGGACATTACATGGTGTCAGGCGAGATAGGACCTATCAAACGCTCGGATACACAGTGAAAACGATGTCAACAGAAGGATTCACGTTCGATCATCCATCCATGGACTGGAATGCCACAGACACATACCAAGAGTTCAAACGCTTCAAGGAACACGTGTCGTTTGTCTTCGCTGGCCCTCTTAGCAAAGCCACGAACGCGGAAAGAGCCGGGTGGCTAGGAATGTGGGTCGGTCAACAAGGCAGAGAACTGCACAAGACCTTCAGCTGGGCTGAAGGAGAAAAGAAGGACCCCGGAAAGGTTCTAGGGAAGTACGAGGAGTACGTAAGCCCTAGGAAGAACAAGAGAGTATCACGCTTCCGATTTCACCAACGCGTACAAAAGGAGGACGAGAGTTTCGACACGTTCCTCAAAGACCTACGCCTTCTAGCCATGGACTGTCAGTTCCACGACACAGAAGACATCCTAATCGATGGCATCATCAATGGCTCACGTCACAAGAAAGTACAGGAACGCCTACTCTATGAGGGTCAAGAACTTACACTTGCCAAGTCCATACAAATAGCTCGACAGTTCGAGCTGTCACAACAGCAACTGCGAGAAATGAGAGGCGAAGACTCTGGAATAGCCGCTGTCAAACCACAGAAGGCGATCTACAAGCCAAAGAAAGCACAACTCTATCCAGCTGTTGAACAGCAGGCACGCGACAAACCGCAGAATTTGCACACATGTGGCAGATGCGGCAATGACCAGACACACAAAAAGACAAGAGGAAAATGCCCAGCACTAGGATCAACCTGCACATACTGCAAGAAGAGAAACCACTGGCAGACCGTATGTCGAGCTAGAAAGACCAACAGGGTCTACGCAATGGAGCCTCGGAGTCCAGAGGTCAGCTATACAGCACAAGACAGCGACTCTACAGAGGACGAGGAAGACAGATCCTACATAAACGCTGTGGAACCCTCACATCGAGCCAAGCAAGACAGATGGTTAGTACGACTGGAAGTAGGAAGAAGCACCAAAACGTTCCGTATTGACACTGGAGCAAAGTGTAATGTCATAGTTGCCAGCAAATACAAGAAACTACGCAATAAGAGTGTCCTGAGGAGGTCACGGATAAATCTCTACTCTTACAGCAACCACAAGATCAACTCCCTTGGCGTGGCAACAATTCCCATCAGATACAATAGCATTGACCTGGAAACTGACTTCGAAATAGTTGACCTAGAGCAAGACAACATCATATCAGGCGATCTAGCAGAACAGCTAGGCCTCATACAGAGAGTGAGCAAAGTGAACACGCGCGTGGAAACACAGACACAACTTCCACACGAATTTCAGGATTTCCCTGACTTGGCAAATGTAACTGGAACGTTGCCCGGCACCTACACCATCAAAATCGACCCCAGTGCCAAAGGAGTAGTGCATCCAACAAGAAGACAACCTGTCATGCTACGGGACAAGGTCATAGAGAAATTGAAAGAAATGGAGAACGATGGCTTTATCACCAGAGTAGAAGAACCCACAGAGTGGGTTAGCTCCATGGTAGTGTCCCTCAGGAAGGACAAAGTGAGGATCTGTATCGATCCTCGAGACCTAAACAAGGCAATTAGGCGGGAACATCATCCCATGAAGACAATTGAGGAAATCGTCAGCAACATTCCAAGCGCAAAGGTCTTCTCAGTCCTAGACGCGAAGTCTGGATTCCTGCAAATCAAATTGGACCACGAGTCATCAATGCTAACTACATTCAACACCCCCATGGGGAGGTACCGGTGGCTACGTCTGCCTTTTGGACTAAAGTGTGCTCCCGAAATTTACCAGAGAATCATGGACCAGATGCTGGAAGGTATCGAAGGGGCAACCGCCATCATGGATGACATATTGATAGCTGGCCGGGATATGAAACATCATGACCAGATACTCCACCAAGTAATCGAACGAGCCACCAGCTACAATTTACGCCTCAACTACGAGAAATGTCACATACGACAACCATCCGTTCGATACATCGGACATCTCATCACAGCCGAAGGGCTAAAGCCAGATCCAGAAAAGATAAAGGCAGTAGCGGAGATGCCGGATCCCCAGGATCAAAGTGACGTCAAAAGGTTTCTAGGCTTCGTCACTTACTTGGCAAAATTCATTCCAAACCTAAGCGACGTGGACAAGCCGCTGAGATTACTTCTGAAGACAGATGTGAAGTTCGAATGGCAACATGAACACAAAGCAAGCTTTCAGAAGCTGAAGGAGCTGTGTACCCATGCACCAGTGTTAGCTTACTATGATACTCGGAAAGCAGTAGAGATACAATGCGATGCGAGCAGCACAGGCGTAGGGGCGGTATTACTCCAAGACGGCAGGCCAGTAGCTTACTCATCAAGATCGATGACGGCTACTGAGTCGAGGTATGCTCAAATTGAGAAGGAAATGCTCTCGATTGTCCATGCAACCACAAAGTTTCATCACTATGTCTTCGGAAGACACGTACAAGTATACAATGATCACAAACCTCTGGAAAGCATTTTCCTGAAGCCCATACTGTCGGCACCAATGAGACTGCAGAGGATGATGCTCAAGCTTCAATGGTATGACTTGACTGTCACCTACCGAAAAGGGAAAGACATGCAACTAGCAGACACCCTCTCGAGAGCTTACATCCCAGGTGAAGAACCCGGAAACAATGACGACCTCGAATACATCAACACACTCAAATTTGTGCCAATCACGGGTACCAAACATTCGGAGATCCAACAAGCGACGTCTACAGAACTGAAGAACCTCCACTTTGTTATCCTCTCAGGCTGGCCAGAACGGCGGGAGGACGTCCACATTACAGCACGGCCGTACTGGGACTCACGAGACCAATTAGTAGTACAAGATGGCATCATCTTCAAGGGTACAAGGATAGTAATCCCGCCGAGCCTTCGTTCCCAAATGCTGAAACTACTTCATGAGTCACACCTTGGAGTAGTGAAATGCAAACAACGCGCCAGAGAGGTAATGTACTGGCCAGCCATGAACGCCCAGATAGAAGACACTGTACGGAGATGTGACCGCTGCGCGGAGTACCAAAACAGACTACCACCAGAACCTCTCATGCCAACACCAGTCCCAGACCTGCCATTTATTGAAGTGGGAATTGACCTTTTCCATTTTGAGTCCAAACACTATCTCATACTGGTAGATTACTACTCAAAATTCATTGAAGTGGATGAGCTGCAAGACCAGACCACGTCCTCTACAATCCAAGCGCTGAAGAACCAGTTTTGTAGACACGGCATTCCAGAGAAATGCAGGAGTGACAATGGTCCGCAATTCAGCTCATCAGACTTCCAACAATTCTGCAAGGAATACGGTGTCGACCACATAACTAGCAGTCCTCACTTCCCGCAGAGCAATGGTGAGGCGGAGAGAGGAATACAGACAGTGAAACGCCTCTGGAAGAAAGTCAAAGACAAGCAGAAAGCCCTTTTGGACTATAGAACAACCCCGTTAGAAGGCATCAACCTGTCACCTGCTCAACTGCTCATGGGAAGACGTCCTCGTAACACACTTCCCTCATCCAGAAAGCTACTAGAACATACCTCCTACAACAGAGAGTCTGTTCAGAGACACTTCCAGATGGAGAAGATGAAACAAAAGCAATACTATGATTCCAGACCAGGAGTGAAACCATTACCATCTCTACGACCCGAAGACGCAGTAAGGATGGCACCACTGCCGGAATCAAACGCTTGGCTCCCAGCCAAGGTCGACCAACAACACAAGTCACCACGATCTTTTGTTGTAGAATGTCCGAAGAGTGGAAGAAAGTACAGACGGAATCGAAGACATCTTCGACCGTACCCAGAAGCCAGTTCTCTTGTCAATGACACGTCCAGGCTCGATTTTACAACCGGATACAACAGTCTAAACTCGGACAATATAGCCTCACCTCTACCGGATACACCCAAAGCAGCAGTCAGCGAAATGGAGGAGAGCTCTGACCGAAATACAACTCCAGTGACCGCCAACCCGCAAGTGACTCGTTCTGGCAGAAATATCCGAAAGCCTAAGAAGCTGGACCTGTGACTGTACAACTCTAGTAAAGGAAGAGAGATGTAATGTATGTCGTAGTGTACATGTAGCGCGCGTTACGGCATACGCGCAGACTCGATTTAGTGTAGAGTAGACGCGCCAGCTTGTGTTCTTAGTTCGCTCTATCTGGTAGCCAATACATATCGTTGAGTTGTTGCTGCACGTAACAAAGGACATTACAGAGGGGTGCCTCAGACCCTCAGAGAATATGGCTCGGGGATACCAAATTCCCTAGTGAATACGGCTCGGGGGGGGGGGGGTATGAAACAAACAGGGGATGTCAAATTCCCTATGACACCGGTCTACTTACGCATACTGCTGCTGTCAACAGACGTCGCTGTCACGGATACCTATGCGACTACCAGTCTGCTAGCTATGAAAACTTTGCACGATCTTCCGACTGCCGGTTATCTTGGATACAAGAAAACCCATCATCGTATTCGTTCACAGTTCCACTGGAAAGGTGTGAATCAAGACATTAAGGCATTCGTTCGCTCGTGTTTTCCTTGCCAGTCACGTAAGCCTCCTCGACCTCGTCACTGTGGTCATCTACAACTCTCCAGTCCTTCTCGTCCTTTCGAGGCTGTCGGAATTGACATTTGGTCCACTTCCACGCACCACTCAAGGAAACCATTACGTTGTTGTCATGGTTGAAGGTTTTTCTCGTTGGACTGAGCTTGCTGCTGTCCCAGATATAACCGCATCTACTGTTGCTGATGCTTTGTCAATTCCATCATCCTCCGTCATGCACGGCTGCCCGTCTTAGTTGATTCTGATCGTGGTTCTCAATTCACGTTTAGATTGTTTCAACGATGGGGAGCAACTCGCCTTGGGGTTACTAAGCTTTTTACCAGTGCTTACCACACCCAAACAAACGGTCAAGTGGAACATATGAACTGCTACCTTGCCGCTGCGTTGACTGCCTATGTCAATGACCATCAGCATGATTGGGATCAATATTTACAATCGCTTGTGTTCGCGTACCGCAACAGTTTCGTTGACGCCATCGGAAACACCCCCTTCTACCTCCTCCACGGTCGCGATCCTCAGCTCCCTACAGATCTTTCATCCGACACGCTTCAAGACCTTCAGGTCGATACTCGTGAGTATGGGTTAATTAATTGGACTGACACAGCATATCAAGAACGCGTACACCGCAGCTCGTCTCGGTCAAGATCGATCTGATGCTGTTCGCAAACGTCAGTATGACGATTCTCACCGTCCCATCAACTTCGACGATGGCAGTCTCGCTCTTCTTCACTACCCTGCTCGACGACCGGGTCTTTCATATAAACTCTCGCTGCACTTCAAGGGACCGTACCTTGTCCTTCGCAAGTTGTCGGACGTATTGTACAAAATTTCTGATCTGGAGACTGGTGATGTTGCTGCCGCTCATGTGCAACGACTTCAACCGTATATCCGTCCCTTTTGCACCCACGTCAGATGAGCCGGCTCCACCTATCCCTCGCAGTGACACCGCGTCTGTGATTTCGCCTGATGTTACTCTTCGTCCATCTGTGGAGCCTGTTTCTGCTTCACCTGCTTGTACTACTGCGGCTGTTCCTGCTCGCTGGTTTGCTAACTACATCGCTTAATTTCAAGTTTTGTTTTGAATGTGCGTTTCTTGTTTCCTTTTGCGTTGTTTGTGACATGAGGACATGTGCACCTAGTGAGGGACGTACTGTAGAGTGTAGCTATTCCTAGATATATGATCACGTGCTTCCGGTATCTATAGTGTATCTGACGAAGCACCTGCAGTAATAAAGTGTCTTTGGTTCGTTCTATACGATCCTCCGTTACCCGCCTCACTACACATTACAGCAGCATGAATTCTGCTCTATATGGATGCTATTCTAATTTTTGAATTAGTTCCACTGGTAGTTTTTGCCACTCGAACGTGATTGCACTAACTTAATTAATGCTTCGATCCTTGTTGGATGGACCTCACCTGCAGTTCTGTTGCGAACTTTCTCTGCACAATGGTTTCTATCGAATTGAGATAAGGTCTCTGAGCTGGCCAAGCTATTGACAGCACTCCATGATCCTCTTTCCATTTGGTAACTCTTTTTGCACGGTGGGCGACTGCGTTAATATTAAGTTATCGGACATGCAGAAGTGTTGGCTTTCCATTAGCCTCTCGTGTTCTAAGTACTGATGTATCTTTGCACCTTCAATGAAAACAAGAGGCCCAACACCGTTACGTTGAGATCGCTCCCCAAATCATGACGTGCTCTGTTGGACAGTTCCGACCGTGCGCACAAGGACAACCACTCTTCAGTAGCCTCCATACATAAACTCGGCCATCAGCCTAGTCTTCAAAGACTTGCTTTCGTTGGTGAAGGCTATATATTTCCCCATACTGATAGTCCTCCACGGTCATGCCATTGTGGTCGTAGGCCCACGTACTGTACTCGTAAGACCTTTGTTGGTGCTGCTAATGAATGATTTCTTTCGAGCTGCTCGTCCTTTATAGCTCAGTTCCTTTAGTCTTCTTACAGTTGTTCTATGGCTAGATGTATTTCGACCATTTCTGAGAGATCGACGACCTTGCAAGAAGATCTCCTGCTTCCCCGACGATCTTTGCATGCAGGTGCAGCATGCAGGCGTTGCTTTCCGAGATCTTCCGGTCCTAGCCTTGTTGGCCACGATGGCATCGATCTAGTTGCTTCATAACTGTTTAATTTGCCACTGTTGACAGTGGACGCTGGCTACAGCTGACAATGTCACATTGTCATCCATGCCTTCACCATGCCGACAATCTCTGATCGCTCTTCAGTGGTGAGTTTCCTTCGCCGTGACATAGCGGCTAGACGTAGTCTTCTCGAGCTTCAAGGAATGCCTGCATGATCTGAGAAAACTGTCTCATCGACTGTGTTACGTACGACACTTGTAGGTGAGGTATACAATACAAAAACTTGTAAACCTTGGTGCTTGTGTACCCAGGGCTTTCGGCAACCCACCTACGGGATGTATGCCAGCAGTGAGCCAGGCTCTGAAGACTGGGGGCACAACTATAGCTAGCGAAGTACGCCGTCATATGCATGGTGAATAAAATTTGCAGCATAATCCGTCCCTGGTTAGCTAAAAAGACCCTTCACTTCCATGCACCAGCAGTTGCAATATTTGTTACATAATGAACGCTCATGCATGCAACTACACATGCATCGGACTGCATCCTACTACATGTAGTAGGCTTCAGCTTTCCTAGATTTCTGGACGGCACGTGCCCCTACGAGGCCCCTAACTATGCCACTGTATGCCATCTACGCGAGTTCTCCCAACCGATCGAGTCGTTGCAGTTTCACCACTGCGTAATTTCAAGAGAAGACGTCTGTTCTGTTTAAATGTAAATCACAGTGACACTGTAAAGTGCATGCTAGGATGATTAACGTGACTCAGCGAGGAGGGTTACAGTGCATGGACGGACGGCCATTAATTAGCGTGCCAGTCGATGAGATGATGCCTTTGCATGCTTTCAAGAAGCATCAGCATCGAATATCTATCAAATGCCGACAATCTCACGTGCCAGTCAATGGGTCCCAGCCCCCTTCCCACGCGTACGCTCTTCATTGGCTCGGACTAAATATTTTATTACATTACGAGTATAGTTGCTGCAACTGACGTCGAAAGAGCGCTTCCCTTTCCTCCGTTAAATTCACTCTGAAGCAATCTATATATCTCGCAAAGATAGCTTGCAGATCACTTTTATATTGATCCACCACCACCGCTCTCAAAACGGAGATGATCCACAAACCATGACCTCGTCTCGTCATCTGTACATTCTCTTCGTTACTCTAGGCATTCTAGCCATCGCATCAGCTACATATTCAAAGTACGGAGTGACAAACTTGGATTCAGTTATTCGTTCACACAGCAGGTTGGCTTCTAGTCAGTAGATACGTACATTCTGTGAGAAGTGTGTCTCGTCTCTAATACTGCATGGATGTCTCAATCTGTGCTCTATAGCCCACTGGATATCAAATTAGAGTCTACCCGAACCTATCACGATGTCATGTCAGAATTAGATTCTTTCCTCTCCAACTCGTCGCAGTACAACAAGGAAGTGCTTCCTCACAACGCTGGTGCGACGCTGGGGAGCACAAGAAAGACCGGTATACGTGACCATTACGCCGCGGTTAATTATTAAGTCATTCATCTCATTTTCTATTTCCCAAGGTACTAACGTCAGCATCTGGGCAACAGTTCTCTATGTTGGAGACATCACAGAAGCCATGGTAATCACCCTAATACTATCAAAGAAATCAAAAGTTCCGTCATCTTCAATATCAATTAATTAATGTTTCTATCTAAGTAGGATTTTACAGTTGATATGATGCTTTCTCAAAGTTGGATAGACCCAAGACTACAAAATCTAATACCAGAATCCCTATCTTATCTTGTTATCCACGGTGAACTCATAAACAAGTTTTGGTTGCCCCTCACAATCGTCAGCAATGGAAAGAATACGAGAGTTCACACGGCTCCGGGTACAAACAGCGTTCTTACACTCCAACAGAATGGAACAGTGATTTACACAATAAGGTTAACCTAGTTGCCACTGGATTTGATTGACTGTTAATTAATTAACGTGTTCTTCATTGCTTCCCCTTTTCGACCGTTTCAAGAATTGAGACGACCTGTTGGTGTCGACTCGATTTGTCACATTATCCGTTCGACAACCAAACATGTCAGATAGTATTCGAGCAATGTACGTACTTTTCTTCTGGCGTTTGCTATTTGTTCTTGCTTTACAATTGCGTTTTCTATTTCTCAGTCGGTTATCGCAAGTTCGAGGTTCAGTACAAATTACCCAACACAGTCCGACCTCTGGTGTTCTCTCCTCTCTGCTCCTATCCCACAAGATTCAAACTTTTAGAAAAACGTATAGTGTTCACACCGTCTTCCCGCAAATACAACTACTATTACAATTATTGCAACATGTCATCATCGTCGTCGTCGTCGTCGTCTGAGCCATCTAAAGTTGTTGATGACTGTCTGATTGACAGTACTTCCATTTTGGAAATCAAGTTCCCGTTTGTACGCAATGCAGAACCAATTATTATCCAATCTCACCTTCCTGCGTGCCTGATTGTGATCATATCTTGGCTTGGATTCTACGTCAACCGCGACTCAAGATTCGGTCTTGGTGTGTCTCTTGTGCTCGCACTCTCCGCTCTTAGTTTCTCTTCCGGACGAACCCAAAACTTGGGTTCAATCACAGGGACAGACATTTATAGGTTTGCCTGTTTCCTTTTCGTCTTCTTCAGTTTAGTGGAGTATGGAGTTGTCCAGTTCCTTGGCAATCGACATAGAAGCAAGCAAAGAGAAAATCAAGCCAAAGAGGTAAGCCTATTTAGATGTAAAACTTAATAATTAATAAGCACAAGCAACAAAGCTGAAAACAAAGTCACCTGCATGCAAGTACAATTCCCTAAGTATAGAGATACAATATTTCTAAAAGTATATAAATACAATATTTCTCTAGGTATATATAGATACAATCATTGTCGAGCCGCACGGTTAGAAAGGCAAAATGCAATTTTATGCCATGTTGTGAGTCGTCTACAAAAACGCCTTTGATCTTTATAATTAAGTAATGAGTACTTGTGACCTGATCTGACAGTTCCTTCACCACAAGATAGACCAGCCACCATTCCTCTCTTGTACTATCATACATTTATTACAAAGTACTGTATCTAAAAGTCAGTTATTATTGATAAGTATAACCGAAAAAACTTCACAATTGCAAACAATATTTAATATCAATTAGCACAAATTACGAAGACAAGTACGTATGCTTGTCTCTGTACCTGAGTAAGCAAGAGTTGTTTGCAAGTTGCTATAAGTGGATCAATAACAATGCACATGTACATGCTTTGTTTTCAAAGTTGTTTGCCCATTAAAACCGATCTACAACAAGGTCTTACAATGTTTGACCTGCATAGATCAAACCAAATTAAACGTTGTTTAATACTAAACAAGTGTCATACGGTTATCAAATGTTATGTTAAATTTAGACTGATTCTTCTCAATCAAACTACAACACGTCTGGGAAAACAAGCCAAAGAAAGCGAAACAAACCAATTTGGGAGAGAAGAGTGTTTAGCACCACAGAACACACAGCTATTGACATGGAAGATTTCAGTAATGACCACAATCTATCAGTTAGCCTCCTTTCTGCTAGTGAAGAACTTAACCAACCACCAGAAACTACTGAGGATGCAAAAGATACAAGAGATACAGAGTATAGTTCAAGAACCTCAACCACAGGAGCCAGGCCTAAGATTTCGACCTCAGCAAAAGCACATGTTGACACAACAATGACTAAGAAGATCGATTTCGTGTCAAGATGTGTTCTGCCCTCTCTTTTCTTGATCTTCAACATTATATACTGGTCAGCTTTCCTAAACAGGTACAATGCTGTCCTACATGAAAAAATTGGCGATGAGAAGACTTGAGAAAATTCTTCTTCAAAGAGAACTGATTTCCATAAGAATGCTGTCATTTAAATGAACATTAGCAATTGACCAACTACAGTCACACAACTTGCTGTTCAACCACACTGACACGATATTAAAATCCTTGCAAAAAAACCTTTTGCACTTCAGCATAAACAAGTATAAAACATTTTAAAATGATGGGTATGTATTTATTTCATTCGTGTTCATCTCCTACATCATGCATCCCTACATGGAGAGTGCTACCACACTGTCTGATAAGAAAGTTCAAACAATTTTCCACCTGTGTTATCTAAAGCATGTCATCTAAAACTAAACTTGCTACAAATTGTTCTCCAACAGAGAAAACTACAAAATGCAGCTATTCCTGACAAATCTAGCAATGACTGATACAAATTAGTAGGCACAAGATAAACAATAATTGAGAATAAAGTAGAATGTCAACAACAATCAACGGCTGATATCAAATTTACTGCAATTAACTTAGACACCAGAAACATGAATGTTTCGTGAACCTATGACACCCTACAACGTGTGTGTTGTGTGCGTGTGTGTGTGTGTGTGTGTGTGTGTGTGTGTGTGTGTGTGTGTGTGTGTGTGTGGTGTGTGTAGGTAGGTAGGTAGGTGCATGCGTGCACACATATGCGCGTGCGTGGTACATGTTGTGTCAATAACCCATCTGTGCACATGTTTTCACACAAGTCAGTTTAAAACAATGCGCCAACTGATACTCAATCACAGTAGGCAGCTTGCACCTCAAAAATGAAACATGTGTGATGAAAAGACATCACCTAAAGTAGCATTACGCAAAGCAAATATCATACCATCACATGATTTAACTGCTAGTAGAGTAGTTTATGCTTGTGGTACTAGTAACTACTGTGCAGCAGCAGTAAAAGGTTACATGTAACTACTACTGTACTAGATACATCAGTTCATCTGATAACCTACAAATTCCCAAACCTTTCAGCTCGTTTCTTTTTCTTTGCCTACAAACATCCAAGGCATTAGTTGGTTATGTAGAACACAGCCTATCACATGTATGCAAAATTGTAAGTACCTCTAGCTCAGGACTCCCTACACTACCAACAGAACCAAACTTTTCTAGCCGACGCTTCAACTTGTTGCTGTTGTCAATCTGCAAAAGTAGAAACAATGTAGCCATATCATGTTTCCAAAGTCGAAGTATTTTCTAACTTTGTATTTTGATGCTGAGGATTTTACAGAACTAACAACAATTCCAAATCGCTCTTGACGCTTCTTAATTCGCTCGTCTACATTAGACTACAAAACAAGCAACAATATCAATAACAAACAAAAAAATTGATAAGGGACCGTCCGTAATTATCAAATGATTTTAAATCTGAACAACATTACAATTTCTCCTTACCCACCCACCCTCTACATAATAGAACAGCTGTCCATAGTTGTCAAACAATTTCTCCATTCTAAATACAGCTACTAACAAAGTCACAGCACGTACTCTACTACTAGAAACAATTTAATCAAACTAGAGCCATCAACATGTTCGCATGACTGTTTTGGTTCTGGTTCATCACATTGTCAGAAATAACCAGTCCTATTCCAGCTTCTTGCTGAAATTGTACATTTTACTGGACTCCAACACTCTTAGCTATCCCGTCGTCTCTAGCCTTCCTACTGCATTGGAAGAAAGGTGTGCTCTTCCTCTTCCGTACACCAAAAAGAGCAAGCTGCTTTTTCATTACCTTACTAACATGTCAAATCTGCGCACACGTAATGTTCAAATGATTTCTAATTCGAACAGCCTGTTGACTCACCCACAAATTTTGAATATTGCTCTGATTTAAAATTCATTCAATAATTACGGACGGCCCCTAAAATTGGCAACCATGTCAGAGGAAAAAGACAAAGTTCTGACAGTTTATCAACCCAAACTTCAGACACAAAATAAGTACACATTCTACACTGACCTGTGCTACACTAGAGCTCTTGTTTTCAGTACCAAACCTTTCTGCTCTCTGCTTCATTTTGTCTGGTAACAATGTCTGCAATGACATTAAACTTTACCAAAAGTACACTATAGATGACTACTTCAACTCACATTACCACCAGCAGCTTGGCTAATTCCAAACCTAGCCATGACAAGAGATAGAAACAATTACTGCAACTAACCTTGACACTGAAAATGTGCAAAAAAACAGTAATTACACTTATGATGCACTGACCTGATTGCTCTGGCAACTTTCTTATCTTTTGTACTTATATCTCCTCCAAACCTTTTGGCTCTTGCCAAACGCCTCTAAATTCATCATATCACATTAGTAAATTCTTTGCCATTTTTACTATCATTGCCACATATGACGTATGCTCATATAAACTTTGAAAAGAATGACTCCATGCGTTAAGAACAGATGTAATTCCTTACACAACGCTCATGTTGAATGTCCTATTGTGAACCGGCGTTAACTAATTAAGAAACCTGAATCTGCCAGAGTGTCAAAAACCAGAAATTACAATCTATTCATTGCTTTCAAAAGCTATACCCATGGTTGGAACATTCTAATTTAGAAAGCCCAACTTATGAAGTGTGCTTTTGTCAGATGCATTCAATTTGAAGTACAGTGCTCTGCACAAATTGCAGCGCATTTTATTAGATGCGGTATCAAAGCTAGAAAGAAGTCGCATTTGCTTTGTTGCCTTGTCGCAACATCCGTAAATGACACATTGGATGACTAAAAAAATAGGTATTCACAAAGAAATGAAGTAGAATAAGAAAACCCATCTGAAGAAAGTTAGTTAGTGAGACAAAAATGCAGTTTAGTACAAATAATTATTTATAAACAAAACGCTTTTAGAGGTTCAAACTTTCCACACATAAAACAGGCAAGAGAATTCAGCAATGCTATTCATTTTGTATTATTGCTTCTGAGCTAAGATCAAGCAAGGGCCCATAAGAGCTTATCTATTCTGTCACGTCATCAAGCAATGTAGTTTGAGTTATTAATAATTACCATATTTGGAGAAATGGGAGGGGCGCACAATGACTCGAGAAAATTTCTGTATGCCGGTTACAGGTAACATATACAATACCGGTCAAAAAAGATTACTCACTCGTAGTAAATGCTGATTTAGACCGAATGCAATAATTTGTCATCACTATTCCCACAGGTCATGTTTGTGGTATTGAAACTAATCAATTACATGTATGCTGTACTTTCGTATTTTGTTTGCAGAGAAAACTGCAGAATTTGTATGTTACCATTAGCAATGCTATCTCAGCAATACAATTTTAGATATTAGAGTAGCTATTTTTCATTTGGCAGACATAGCGTTTTCTTGCCCCACTGCTACACTTTGTCCACTAGACTACCTAGCATTCAGCTAAAAAATTCTTTCACTAATTTGAGCAAATTTTGTGCTGCTGCATTTCAAATTGCCTAAGAACTATCTCAGAGAGGAACGGTCAGGAAAACTAGAATGTCACCAGAGAATCGCAGTAAAATCGTCACGCTGTGGGAAGAAGGTTAAAGTCAAAGGCAAATAGCTGAAAGTGTTGGTTGTAGCCAGACAACAGTTTTCAACATAACGAGAAGGTAACGGGGAAGCTGGAAATACGAAAACAAAGAGAATTACCAGAAAACATCGCATGACTTCCATGAGAGACGATCACCATGCAACTGATCCGAATATCGCTTTCTAACCGACCATTAACTGCACCCTTGGTTAGGTCTGAATATTTGCATGTCAATGGAGCAAACATTTCCATCTCCACAGTTGAAAGGCGTCTCCAAGAGGTTGGATTGTTTGGCCGCATTGCTAGATGGAAGCCACACTTCACAGCTGAGCATCACGTTTGCCGCCTCGCATTTGCACAGAACTACAGAAACTGGACAACTGATGATTGGTCACGCATAATCTGAAGTGATGAAAGCAAATTTGAGTTGTTCTGTACTAGCGGTCGCGTATGAGTAAGAAAAAGAGCAGGAGAGCAGCTGCAAGATGATTGTGTAGTGCAGACAGTAGCGCAAGGTGGAGGTAGTATCATAGTGTGGGGCTGCATGATAAGAAATCACATTGGTCACATTGCGTTGGTCAACGAGCAGGCGGCTAAACACTGAAAAGTACATATGCATTCTCGAAAATGCGCTAGTTCCAACAATCTACGAGTTTGAGGTCATGGTGACGTCACACTTATGCATGACAATGCTCCCACTCACCAGACAAAGTGTGTTCAAAAATGGCTCCAGCACAATGGCTACAGCCCTCTTAGTCCCTGGCCACCTCAATCACCGGATCTTAATCCAATTGAGCACATATGGAATTATTTTGCGTGTGTTGTCCAGCAGTAGTTGCCACGCAACACGTCAGAGATGTGGCAATGCTTGAAGACAGCGTGAAATAATGTGCAACAAGAAAGAACACAAACCCTTGTTGATAGCATGATTACAAGAGTAAACAATGTCATAGACACTACAGGAGGTTACACAAAATACTGAATCAAGATAACACTAATTTTGTTAGGATAATTGTACTTTTATATGCTACATGTGTAAAATGTTGATTTGAGTAATCCTTTTTGACCGGTACTGTACACACACACACACACACACACACACACACACACGCACGCACGCACGCATGCACGCACGCATACACGCACGCACACACACACACACACACACACACACACACACACACACACACACACACACACACACACACACACACACACACACACACATACACACACACACACACACACACACACACACACACACACACACACACACACACACACACACACAAACTACCTGTTGCACATTTCATCATGTTTTGACAGCCTAGTCATTCATAGAGAAGCCTCTAAGTTATATTTTCATTAAAAACTATTTGCTGTTTTTACACCTTGACTAGATTTACACCTTGACTAGAGAATGTAAAGTTGCCAAGTTGGGAAAAAACACCATTATCTTCCTAAGTCTTGTCTGCGCATGTGCTGTAACGTGAATATTTTATCATAGTAAACAAATTTGTGGCATTTAGTGTAATTGGTTTATAAGCAAGAACTCGTTACTATTTACACACTACCATCTAGTATTTCGTCCAACTACCATTAGCTCTGTGTATCGCTTCTACGCGACTCGGAAGACTGTCAACTAAATTCGGTACAAGATCAACAGGAAGTGACGTCCACGCTGTCTGCACTGCCACCCAGAGATAGGTGAGGGTGCAGACGATTTACCCTCACTTTCAGCCAGTGACACAGATGTATTGAATTTTCATCTGGAGAGCGAGAAGGCCACTCAAGTACAGTGACGTCATTAGCACAAAGCCACTCTCTCATCAAAAACGCAGTGTGGATTTTTATGAGACCGTCAAGCATTGAGACCTTTCTCTGACAGGCGTCTACTAATGAGGGAATGTGACACACGCTGGCCAGTCACGACAGTCAAGTCTGCTTGAAGCTCTTGCAGAGTGACTTGGCGATCTCGAAGAACAGCAAATTCGATATGTCGGTCAGTTCAAGTTGTTGTTTTTCTGCTTCATCCTGGTCTTCTTTCGTAGTCGCTGCTGCCATCTTAAAGCCGTCTGATGACATTCTGAATCACTCCAAGAGAGACTCCTACAGCTCCTGCCACTTCATGTTCTGACAACCCGTTCTCAAGATGAACTTTGATTTTTTGTAGAGTCTTGGGGCTGCACTTCTTTCCTCGAGGCATGGTTACATATGAACAATGCAAGAATCAATTCAAGGACGAAAACTGGAACAAAAGGATGACTGAACTGTAGGTTTGCCGACATTTGCCGCTCTGTAAGCTCAAACAGCGTATAAGAAACAGGACAATTTGGCGCCATTGTCTCAACTTGCAACATTCTGAACCATCACAGAATATAACTGGAAGTAACGAATTTGAGAATTTCTACGTTATGCAGGAAGAAATAGCATTGAAGCCAACAGTTTTGCATCTTGTAAACATTAGCGCAATGATTTAGAGCTTTTGTTTGGTATTCTGAACAATTACAGATCATAAGAACGAGTTTGTTACATCATACACAATTTGCTCATTTGCTGCCAAACAAAGACAAAACAGCAATTTCTAGCAACATGACGATGAATTTAATGTTAACTTCTCTCTGAAGTAGAAAGCATATCAAGGAAACTGTTTAGATTGGACATTTGTGGTTTACTGACGGACAAACGCACTTTGATTTCTTTAGTGAAAAAGACAAACAAAATTATTTAGCTGTAGCTCTAACTCTAAGAACACAAGTATTGCTATATGTTGGTAGTTCAAAGTAATCATGGAAGGAACTTCTGGTATCATTTTACACCATTCACACATTTTGCCCATCACATGAGCAGGGTGGATTAATGATTTAGCACGAGTCTGTATATATAGAGGTTGAAAGTGTCAAACAGGAAATGGACACTGCCAAGATCACGCGAGTCTGAGGACATGGCTAATGTAATTTCCATGACCTTATATTTACTTCTGGCTATCGGCAATAGAGATGGAGACCATGTGCACAGAGTCCAACAGTGAAAATGGCAGCACGGCACAGATGAAGAAGTTGGTCTCCAGTGTAGAAATAAGTAGAACGACAGTCTATGGTGCGTGTGAGCACTATCTACTGCCCGGTTAGCAAGAACTAGCAGTTTGACATCTCTTGCTGTATGGAGAATTGAAAGATTCAGGACGCTGTACATTAAATTATCTATTTACAAACTGGTAGATGAACTGAGTAGAGATTTGGTTTTTCCGCTGTTCATGCCATCATGTTTCGAGATGGGCTGGTTATGGTATAGTGGTATGGTGGTATGGTGTGCATGCATGCACTTGTGTATCGTAGATATGTGAATCAATGTATATTAACAACACGTCAATACACCAGCTTACCTCTTCAGCTGTCACTACACCTGCAGTTTCTGTCGACACATGCGTTACTGATTTGCTACCCTGCTGAATCAGATATTCCTAGTGTTACTCAATTATACAACTAACAAAACCCTATAACTAACCAGAGAATGATCTCCACTGTCCTTGTCTTGTAATACACCAGTTTCTTCATTATCATCACCTGCATCATCTCCTCCGGCCTCTCCATTCAATTCATCGTTTGCGCCATTTCCAATCAATGCATCTTCTTCAGCTATACATAAATCTATTTAAATAAACTAGAAAAACTAGAGTTGTAAGGAACCATCCCTAAATGTATTAATACATTTACCATGAAACAAGCAGGCCATTTTGCCACCAGACCATTACCCGTTCCCCTTCTTCAAACCGGTATAAAATGTAAACTATCCAAACTGAACAGTATCTACTGAGAATGAGCACACCCCCAACTTTGGATAAACTTGTGTACAAGCATCCAGGGCACACTATTACGTATGCTCAACGTTTGCGTAAACAATATTCATTGATAGACATTCACATTCATAAAATGGACTGCAGAGTACCTTCCAAAAATTATGCTGTCCTAAAACGTAACTACTGTACACTGGGAATTGTGACTAAATATACTCAAACACAACTTCTGGTATACAAAATTATGTGACATATCACAACTCAAGCCTTTACCCATTTGATAATAATACTTAAGCAAACAGTAAGACTTTAATACAGTAGTTCATCTTAGGGTTAGTCAAGGCATCCAAATATCTTCAGTACCATTACATCTCTGGTGCTAACACCACCCCACACATTTAGTTTTGTTTCGCTATTTGTAGCAACAGATGTTGGGTTACTGTCTACAGGAGCCCAAATACAAAGAGAGTTACGATACAATTGGAAGGTGCACTTGTCGCTGAAGATTGTGTTCTGCCAGCTGTCATGACAGTGACGCAGACACCATTCCAATCTTAGACATCTAACTGATAACGATGATCTAACTTAGCTGTATACTGACTCAAGGACAGATGCTTTCGTATGTATGGCATGTGTTTCTCACTATTTAGTTCATTAGTTTGTTGCTATATTCTAATTTATGCAGTTTTTGGCAAGACAAGGAGAGTGTCAATAATTATTGCATGAACTTTAGTTGCTTTGATAAGTACTGTACACAACTTTGATTTCTCACTCAAGTACATGCTACCAGCTTTCTTCGTGCCAACAAATTTTTCCCTCAACAGGCAATGAATCCTCCCACACAGCAAACTGCCCACATTGTTGGCTCTGGCGAGAACTCTGATCTATATGTCTGCAAGTATATATTAAAGAACAGTCCTACACTACCCTTCATTCTAGTTCTTTCTTTAGAGCTTCTAGATCAAACGATTACTACCTTAGCATCAGCTAGCTAGTCTTTGGAGTTCCTAATAGTAACTGTGTAAATAAGATTTTCCTACGATAAACATTCAGCACTAAACCATACAAACTGAAATACTAAACTAGAGACTAAACATAACGATGTAACTATCACCTTGCTCATGCATGTGTTGTTCAAGACGCTGAAGCAACTCTGGCTTCAAACCTTTCGTAGACAAACCAAGTTTTGCTAGTTCCTTCTTCAAATCAGCAACCTACAGAATAAGAAATACATCCAAACGTTAATTTGCCACAATCGATGTCTCATCGATATCGGCAATGCAAGGCGCTGAGCAATCCCTCTAGCCATCTCAAACAGAAAGATGACCAGTAGCCTAAACTTTGAATAGCTCTTTGTATTTTCTCAACGTATTCATAGTTCACAATACCTTCATCTTCTTCAAATTCTCCAGATTTGCCAGAGTATCCGCCATCTTTGAAGAAGCTTTACCGACTCCCCGGATGTAGTTACTTGCCACATCGTGCTGTAGTGCGCAAGCGCAAGATGTTGAAGCTGCATGATTGTAGACATACAAATTACAAGCTGCATGCTGCAAGTTTATCAAAACATTGTTTACCGAGTCACTAAGCGTGTAAGATGAAAGTCCATATGAATGACGTCATAATATCAATCAGCTTAGGTAGGATATCAACCAGGAGTAACACTCAGACAAAATGCCCAACATCAAAATATTTGCAGGATCGTCTCACCCGGAGCTGTCGGAACGCATAGCAGATCGACTAGGATTTGAACTGAGCAAGGCAACTCTGAAGAAATTTTCCAATCAAGAAACATGGTTTGCCCGCGGTTTTCTCACATCTTAGTTCGTAGACATGGAGATGCTTGTACTGTAGTGTCGAGATTGGAGAGTCCGTGCGTGGTGAAGACGTCTATATTGTACAAACGGGTGCTAGTGAAGTGAATGATCATCTGATGGAGTTGCTGATCATGATCAATGCGTGCAAAATTGCGTCTTCCAACAGAGTGACCGCTGTCATACCTTGTTTTCCGTATGCAAGACAAGATAAGAAAGACAAGGTTGTTACGCGTATGTACATGAATTACTAGCTGCGTTCGATGTGGTGATTTTGTGGTTTTGGAATAATGGAATCAGCTGGACAGCAGAGGGTTGACCCAGTTTGGGCTGGGGTTCTAGAACTGGAGACTGGAGAAATGCATTCTACCATGCAGTTCCAGGTCAGAGCTGGAATTGCTGGAACTGAAACTTGCATGGGAACTGTTCGTTCTGCTATGCAGAAGGTGAATTAACTCCAAGTGCTCATTCCTAATATCTGCGGAGTAACGCTGGAACAACTTCATGTATCACAACAGCCAAGACATAAACCTGAAAAGTATATACTTTGAGTTGGCATATGTAGCTGTTTGATTTACCTAACTTGGAACCGAGTACTATAGTTCCTAAACTGGAGTCCAGAATTACAGAATCGCCAAATCTATCTAACACAGCTAATAAGTTTGAAACTAAAGGGTCTGCCTTGATCTCCAAAGCTTCTTATCTAGTTTTTGATACTTTTTGCCGTATTGTTGTTGCTGTGGTCATGGTGCCCATTGAAGTTTGTCTTTAATCAAGTAAGACATATAACCTGCATGCAGAACTGAGAAGGCACGATTTGGGTTGTTTGTTTGTAGTTGGCCAATTTGTCTGACAGGTTTAGACTGATATCAAAAGATGGCCACAATGTCTGGTGTTGATTGAGCCTTGTAACACATTTAGTAGTGGAGACCAAGAGTGTCCACTGACTTGGGTTTCAAGTCACATTACATTATCATTACTTACAAAGTCATCAAATCTTCTTCTAAGTTTGACAACTAGCAATGCTGTTGTTTTTAATATGTTTTAGAGTCGTGCACCTATTTCTGCTAAGCTTGTTGCAAATATGCTATCTGTGGCGGGTGCAGATCACATCATCACAATGGATCTTCATGCATCTCAAATACAGGGATTCTTTGATATTCCAGTTGACAACTTGTATGCTGAGCCTGCAGTGTTGAAGTGGATCAGAGGAAACATTATTGATTGGAAAGAGTCAATTATAGTATCACCGGATGCTGGCGGTGCTAAGAGGTTCTGAAGATGTAGTGCACATGCAGTAGATGACTTATTTATGCTTTCTACTTAGGGTGACGTCTATTGCAGACCAATTAAATGCTGATTTTGCTTTGATTCACAAAGAGGTTGGTTGGTGATGAAATAAATACATCGTTAATCTTGGTAATGAAGTGATTATTTAAATGTTCTTAGCGGAAAAAGGCAAATGAAGTTGCTAGCATGGTGCTAGTTGGAGATGTGAAAGGGAAAACTGCAATCCTTGTTGACGACATGGCAGACACTTGTGGCACTGTTTGCTTAGCCGCTGAAAAGTATGTGTATATACTGAGTAGATCACATTTCAAGTCACTTGTCGTAGGTTGGTGATTTGTAGTTGCCATTGTTGCTCTAGATCTGGTTATACTTTATTTCTGGGATGCTTCTTGTTATTATATGGGTGTAACACCTGTAGTTTCATGTTGTTCTTTGTCTTCTGTCAGTACGCCACACTGAAAAGATGTGCTGTATCTTAGTAAACAAAGCATCTTTATAGGAGACAGTCAATCAGGTGTTTGGTTAATTGAGATTCTTTTACCCATGTGTAGCCATAGAATACTTTATTTCTTTGAACAAATGTTGCAAAATATTATTTTTGTTGTTACTTCTAGATGCACTCCTTAGAGACAGTGATTCTTATAGTCGACTTGACATAGTGTTTTTCTTCTAATAGTGGCCTCCCCTCCCTTGTTTAGAAGCCACAGCTGAAGAGACTTGTTGAAAATAGAGGCTGCTCTCGAATTGAGACCGCACTGCTAGTAGTCTGTAAAGTTACTTGCCACACTCATATCACATTTCCACAGAGGCATACTGCTGTCGTCGAGATACTAGTTGTTCTCAGCACATATATGTCTAGAATGTAGATAACATATAGTCATGGTATTTACAGCTAAATCTGCTGTGGTTAGCACCTTCAAAGTCTCCATCATGTCAACAGAAAGAAATGTGACGTTAGCATTTTCAAAAGTGTCCAATTATGTCAACGGTGTGAAGTAGAGACATAAAAGTAGAAGCGGCCCTCAAATACAAGCTGCCCTCGTTTAAAAGCTGCAGTTCCGTAACCTTGTTAAGAATAGAGGAAATACAGTAACACTTACACAAGTAGAACGTTTACATTTTTGCATGTGTGGTGATCTGCTGGAGTTAGTGTGGGTTGATCTGCTGGAGTTAGACAAGCACAAACTGCTAACATTATTACAATAGCATTAATGGAATGTGAAAATGTTATAGTAGTTGCTACACAAGAAGACATGGTACAGAGCATAATGAGGAAGCACTAAAGTGCTAATCCTTTGGCTGCTAGCTTTCGGTTACAAAATATGCAGCTGTTGGACAATTATTGGCACTTTACTAAAAAAATTAATTAACCGGTTACAGTGCAATTGTTTTGACGTGGCACCCTTCTTGTGTTTTTGGAGAAGTTTACATTTGTAGCATTTAGCAGCAGTATGAATGTTTCCTAAACGATCGGCAACCGTCTATGCCGGTTTGACAATGAACGGATGCATACTAAACTACGATTACAAAATATTTGAAACTTTGAACGTGTCTAAATGTACCTGAATATACTTTTGCTAAGTTTCACGCTGGTCCGATGCCATTCAAGCACGTTTTGGCTGTATTTGTTTATTAACTATGACATGCACAACACAATTTGACCTATCGATGCAACTACTTTGTCTTATAACTTTGGGTTGAGTCTAGGAAACAATGAAGCGTCTGTGTTTGTTTAGAGACAACTGAATTACTAGTATAATTGGCAGCATCCGATTTCATAGCAATTTAGCACATACAACCATTCGGTAACAGTGGACCTACTACGCCTATACACTGGATACTTACAACCCACATCTGTTTAGTTGTCGAAGGGCAAGACCTATTACTGTAACCCAAGTTGCTCAGGTTAACAAGAAACACTGTAAGTTAGGGAATGGTGAATAACTTGCAATATGCAAACTCAAGAATGGTCTAGAATTTATAACCCTGGTCTGTCACTTTAGATTTAGTACCGACAATTACTTACTTGCCATGTGAGTTGCACGATCATTGTGCTGGCTGTTTTGTTGGGTTGGTCTGATTTATTGATAACTAGCTCACTGGCCCGGGCAAATTAGATTATTAGTTGTTAGACAGATAGACAGACAGACAGACAGCTCTCCTTTATATTATAGATTATTGGTGCAGGTACAAATCTTCTATTGTTCTTTCTTTGTAGGTTAAAGGAAGCTGGTGCTGACAAAGTGTATGCTATAATGACTCATGGAATTCTTTCTGGTCCTGCTTTGGAACGAATTAAGTCATCTCCTTTGGAACAGGTTGTAGTTACAAACACAATTCCTCAAGATGAAAAATTGAAGCTCTGTGATAAGCTTGAGGTTTCTATTTCAAATATAGTAACTAGCTTGTCTTGTGTTTGGATGAATTTGTGATTATAGTTATCGATGTTTGCATTTAGATTATTGACATATCAATGATTCTAGCTGAGGCCATCAGGAGGACCCACAACGGAGAATCTGTTTCATATCTATTTTCGAATGTTCCTTTGTAGCTTTCAGGGTTGTTCAACCGAACTGGGTGGCCAGAAGACATTTTAAAACTTAAAGATAAGTACAGATAGCTGAAGATAGGAATGCAATACTTGTACTGCATGTACTGTATATTATTGTATTGACACTAAGAAATTACAGATAGCGCAGAGTGTTTGATCAGACAAGGTATTGTAGTAGCTGTGAAAAGTACAATCATTATCCATATTCTTGAACATGTGGCGCACAGATGAATATCATTGTACAACAGGTGGAAATTGTTATTTATCATTCAGCAGTGGGCAAGAACACCATTTAGTTTAATTCAGGAGTTGTAGAACCCATTGTATATACTACTTTATACCATGTGAGAGCAACAGTGTAAAATCAGATGTATGGTGCCCAGAATGCTACTTGATCCAAGAAACTGTAACTTTTTGCTGCCTGTTGTTTGCAGTTGAAGAGACTATGCAATATGCGGACTTAGATTTTCTATATATATATATATATATATATATATATATATATATATATATATATATTATGAAACAGTTTGCTCTCAAAATTTGTCTGGTGATTCATGCAGTCAGCAGTGTACTTGTCAGAGCCACTTGTTATCGCATCACTGGAGACTACAGCTGTACAGCTGGATGGACAGGAAATGATTGCAATGATGGTAAGCTTTGCTCATCATCTCAAATTTGATGAAGTTTGATGTCTCATTTGCTTGCAGTTCCTGATTATGATCATTTTGGAGTATGGAATGCCAACGTCAAAATGGTGGTATTTGTGAGTGATTTACTCGCAATAGTTTGATTGCAATGTTGTCCCTCATGCTACTCTGGCAAATCATGCAATAATAGTAAGTTAATAGTTGACATTTTTAGTCTTGCGTTTATTGCAAGATTTTAAAATGATTTGCAAATGATGGGAGTTGCAACTGTGAACTTGGATGGACTGGCACTCTGTGATTATACACATAAAAAGTTTCTTTGTCACATTGATCACATTAAAATTTTGTTTGAAAGCGTCCAGAGGGAACATTTGGTTCTAATTGCTTAAAATGAAATCTTCTTGTTTCATTAATAAATGGTGGGATGTGTGATGACAGAGAGCAAGGAATATGTTCTTGTGCTCCAGACTACATTTAATTACAACAGCTGCTCTTCTTACTTCATCATCAAGTTGAAATCCCTTTGCTCACCTTCGTTTTAGCTGTCTAAACAGTGGTTTATGTGAAATACTCAGCTCTCCCATCTGCAAGTAATGATCATTGCATTGGTGCAAGTGCTTCACGACTTTTGATAATCTATTAATAACTATTGCAGTTGCACCATATCTTCTGGACTGGTAATTAATATTCCAAAATCCACGTCCTTCTGAGTGCTTGCTAATTGACTGAACCAACAACAGAAGAGATATACCTCTCTGTTTTGAAATCAGCAGGAGAATTAGAATTGAGATGTATGTGTAATACAGCTGGTTCTAGCTATTCAATGACCTGCAACTGCTCTACAGTTATAGTGATATGCTGTCTTCTAACCAGAAGTTTTACATGACTGTCGGTTGTTGCTCTCTTGATCGCATCCTTTCACTCTCGTCGCCACAAGTCAGCACTCTCACTGTTGTTCAAGTACTTTTCATGCAGTTAATTTTGTGTGTGCATGTATAGGAAGCGAAATAAAATGCATGGTGATACTGTACTACAGTGACCGGCATAATTATAGATCCACCTAAATAAATCTAGCGCACGTGATCACAACAGTAAATTGAATTTTTTAAAAGTTTTATGAAAGTTTTGCTTCACTAATCTTGTTGCATTTGACTCCTAGCTGCAGATAGAGTAATAGCAACACATTTCTACGGTCGGTTTAGCGTTAAATTTATGCTTTTCCTGAACTTTTCATAGGCGTAAGGGTGAGAATGGGTCGCTTGCAATTGGCACCTAACTACAGGCTTTGCTTTCTCTGAGATTAGTTGTGGCCTTTATAAAGTAGGTTTAAGTCTATTGTAACTAATGACATAAAAAGAATAGTTCAGTACTTAGTGGCCTTTTCCTTTGCTCTCTGGATCGCCGCATTCCTCCTGGAAACACACGCTATCAAATTTCGACCATGTCTTGGGGAATTCCCGTCTATAAAAACGTCCCTTACTAAGTAGTAGGTGCCATGACGCCCCATTATTTAATGAGCGAGAATTTTGAAACATTTGTTTACTGCTTCTTATTTGTCTGTATCAGGAGCATGTAAGGGTCATTGTGCTTGACCAATAAGCTTAATCAATGAATACAAGACAGGCTGCTATGACTCCATATGATATGTTACATTGACACTGAAGTGTAGACTAGACACATCATACAATTGGCAAACAATACTAACTATGTTATTTAGCTTTCTCGCACTGTTGGAGACAATGAAAGACATTGCTGTAACAACTTTATCTGGATCGGGATGTAGTCACTGGAGCAACCAGGTATGATGTCAAATCTGTTATTATGTTGTTTGGAAAAACATCACATAAATCACAAATGGCCAAGCAAACTGAAAGCTGGACCCATTGTTTGTAAACCATGGTTGGCAGGGCCTTTTGAGTGAAACACTTCACACTTGTAATACTAGGTAAGTAGTTCAATTAAGGAATGGCTGCATATTTACATGATTTATATAATTACACAATGGGCTGACCTTCCGGTTAATGCCAACCCATATGGCTTATATGTATATTTACACTGTCTAATGTGTAGGTAGCATTGAACAGGAACTGCCATTTCTAATCATTGCAAGTCAGCAGGTGGGTAGTATACTACCTCAGCAGCAACTGATACATAAATACAAAACAATTGCACACAACATCTAACAACTATGACATATCCATGAAAACTACTGTTCTGAATCAAGTTTGTGGTATATGAACTCACATGTATTCAAAATGACCTGCTGTTAAATACCAACAATTGAACTAGTGATTTTTCATTTTCAGATCAGAATTGCAGCCCTTACGAAAAGAGAGTCGTCTCTGATGTATGCTTGTTTTGTCAAATCCAAATGACTATTACAGTCAGAAAACCCCATGACACTAAAGATTTAGTTTTCCTCTCAGAGTGTCTCTTTGAATCTGGTGGCTCCTTTGTTGGATCAATCAACTTGGTCATATTTTTGCCATTAGGCTGCTGGTCAATAACCGTCAGTCTGTAAGAATACGAAAATGGCCAGTGCAATTGATGATCAAAGTCACCTTTTATGATCACTAGACTCACACCCACACGATTGCCTCTACCTGTTTCATAATGATTCGGAACAACTCTCATGCATAATTGGTATCCTGGATAGCCTGTGTAGAACGCACTGCTATTCATATGTATTAATTTTTCCATTTTAGCATTTTTCAACGGCTTCGCTCCAGTTTTCTACTCCACATGAATTTGCAGGATTTGGAAGGTCGACATCGAAACTGAGCTTTCAGATCCTCAACATTCTTTAAGAGCAAACGCATATGCTCTTTGCTGCACTTGTCTTCATGATCACTGACATCTTTCTTCTTCATCTGAAAGTAACGGTATTCAGTTGTCTCAAATAAACGCATGCACAATATCAAGAGCACAGTAGCCAAGCTTCTATCTGCACACTGGTAGCATGCTGTACTGTAAGCAAATTCAATATACATATAACTGTCAAATCACCACTTCTACAAATGTCACGTTCAGGTGCACATCTACCATATAAAGCCCAGTCTCATGTAGTCAGACCTCCCCACGTACACCAAATGTCTGGCCACATGAGACTATCTAGAGCCTAGGCCTCACATGACCCTAACATTAAACTACTACTAATGACATTATCATTTACAACGTGCAGTTGTCTCAGCGTTCTTCTTTCTCTAAAGTCCTATGTCAGTTCAACCAACAGTCAACACCAGCCTAGGTTAGTCTCAAACATCTCAGTATTGTCATCTAGATATCGTTCTTGGTACAGACTCCTGGTAATACTCATGACAATTGTGTGATATTCCGTCATTTTCATTTTTGCCTGTTGACACATGCATCAACCTGCATGATTGCTTGTTGTCTGCATATCAATCTGTCAGTTCGTAATCTCTAAACATACCTTGTGAGAACATCCGACAGATTGAAAGTCACAATAAACTTGAAAAAAATCACATACATCTGCATGTTTCCGATTAAAATTTTTTGGGTTAATTACCAACTTTCAAATTTATAATATTATTTAATTGACTAACCTTCAAATTACGCAGCTCTCCAATCCATGTACATCCTTCACTATGATTATTGCATTTCACGTCTAGATCAAGAACCTTACGCTCGTGAATTTTATCCAAAAAGACCTGAGTAATTATTTACGTACACATAAACACTATAAATATAACCTATGCATTTTGTATCACACCCACCTCTCTTCTCCTTTCCACCTTGTTATCCAGCGGACAGCTAGGCATTCCCCCTCTTCAGCAAATAGTTTAATTAATTAATACAACATATTACTCTAGGACCTTGATCCCAACTATTATAAAGTCTTACTCTGTGATTTCGTCCACGCAGCATGAAATGACCGCAAGGAGTCTGTAGCTATAAAGGCAGATAGGACACTCGAGCTCTTTATCCAGTGGCTGTACAAACGCCGCATCGTAACCACCATAGCTATTCCCACCAGTTGCAGCAGTCATGTTGAACAGAAAGAGAAGTAAATTTTAGTGCATCACAGTCCGCGTAGCCTCGAACTTCCAAACCAGAAAGCGCGCGAAGAGGGCAAACTAATGCATCACGTGGTCTTACACGTAGTAATTAAATACAGTCCGGGTACTTTTGGAGTAGATACGCCTTTGCTCGCGTGTCCGGCAAATTCCTGTGGCGCGCTCTAGTAGAGTTTGAGCTCTCTGACTTTTTTAAAATAGTGAAGATAAATTATGTATTCGTGCCTGTAGCAAATCGAATTTGTCGTTACAGAGTCGCTACAGACAAAACCAAGGGCGTAGCTAGGTTTTAATTAATTTGTGTCCACGACTGCAGTCAGGTCCTGTCCATTTGGTTGGACACACACCAAAACGTTTCGTGCGATGGAATTTTCGCTGTCAAATGAATAGTAGAAGAACTCAGCTAGGCATCGTGTTACACATGTGACTACATACGGGACGCAGTAATGCATAGCTTAGCATCACCAATAGCTTGGCTCTTGGTTTCTATTTTACGGGTGACGTTTGGAGGTGTTTCTTTTAGTCAAGTTTCGTCTGTCTTGCAAGGAAACGAAGTTGTTATAGTTGACGAACTCTTGCCAGCTGCTGTGCTGGAAAAGCTGCATGACCTTTCCAGTCATTATGGCTTTTGGGTGTATAACGACAATAGCACAGAAAGAAGTCAGTCATACATTGTGAAGTCAAGTAATACACTACGTTGGGTGTCATATCTTGACCCCGCTCATTTACGGAACACTCAGTTATGGGCTGTCCTTGTCAGATTATTGCAACAGTTCCATGGTGATGCAGACTACTATCCAGTAAGAATCAATTCAATCCACATTCGTAGATTAGATTCAATTGAGATGATTCAAGAGTGTGATGATGGTTCTTCTTCTCGGGATGTTGGTCATTTGGACATACTTATGACGTTGTACTTGAATAAAATATGGTTGAAGAATGATTATGGAGAGCTGATTTTGTTTAATAAAACTACCAAAGACATTGTAGCATCTGTAGTGCCAAAGTATGGTCGATTGATTATGTGGAACTGTGATATCCCATATGTTTACAAGCCACCATCTGTGGCTTACAAACAGGGTCAGTATGGTCTCGTTCTACGTGCTTCACAATCTGTGAAATCATTTGAAATGGCAAAGAGTTTCTATCAAAATCTAAGAAGAGAACACAAACACAACAGGAGAGTTGATTTTTCTCAGACTATTCAACATGGTTTACACATGACCAATGGTGCTGGTGGTGTTCGCTCACATATGACAAGGCTATATCATGACAGCAAGAATAGACCAGTTGCAGTGTATGATGATCTATTTAGTAATGAAGAGATTCAAAGGCTACAATCTGATCTTGTAAAGCCATATAATACATTTCTATATCAGCCATATGATGAGGGAGTTATTCAGGATAGTGATAATGTGCAATGGATAGTACCAGTGAGTGTTGCTGCTTTTGTGAAAACTCCACTGTGGAAGATCTTTCAATATGTAACACAAGACACAACAGGCATTACTGACTGGTACCCTTATGATGTGTCAATGAATGTCATTCGTTCTGCTGAACACACTCGAATACATGCTGACTGTGAAGATTGGGAGGAAGAGTACACTTTGCTTGTTTATCTCAACCCTGAATTTGATACTCCAGATTCACATGGGGAAACTGTCTTCTTTGAAGAAATTTCTTCAAGTGATGGAGAACACTATCATCGTGGTAATGAAATGTATGAGATAATAGCTGCAGTTAGGCCACGTTTTGGGCGTGTTGCTATTTTTAATGGAATGATACCTCATTCTGCTCGTCCTCCCAATATACATGTTGCAGTTACAAGGTATACATTTGCAGTGAAAGTAATGAGGACAGAGCGTGTGGCTCTTTCAAAGGCATTAATAGAACTTTTGGAAGGAGAGCAGGACAGAACTCCAGACGAGCAGTCACAAGAGAACCGCGAGCTTCTTTCCACATTGACAAGTGAAATGGCACAGCGAGATCCACAACTGTATTTACCTTCTGTAGATGAGTTGAGGGAAAATGTGCAACTCTCAGAAGAAATTAGAGATAGATTTCTCACTGAGGGACATGCCAACTTATTAAAAGAGATAGAACACTTATTGAAAGAAAAGTAACTGTATTTGAGATTAACTGCAAGCAGACTAAAAATGATGGAGCAGCTGCTACAAGTTAATGAATCAAGTTTTAGATGTTAGTTAGCCTCTGTACAGGAATGTGAATTGCCATATACCTTTGTAGACATTATCATTTCTATCACACATACTAAAAAACAGTACGTGTGTGGGGGGTAGGGGGAAGGCAGGTGTGTGAGTGGGTGTTATTTTTATGTAAACAGTAGGCTTTCAGTTTAATTAATTAAGAGTAAAAATTTAAGGATTGCCGTACATTTATTTGTGACAAATAAACAACGCAGAAAAGTCTTGCATGAAGGCTGCTAAGAGCAATTCTTAATGTACTGTGCACTATACAATATAGCGACATAGCTCTAGATTGTACACACGTGCTCTCGCGACTCAAGGTCAGGCACTCGAGGTCCATACAACTGGCCGCTAGAATGAGTGGGAGAGATTTGAAGAAATTTGTTCTTGATCATAGAGCTAATTCAACTGGTTTGTAGTCGTGAAAAAATGCACATATACAAGTATAATTCTGTTCTGTCTTTTCAGCAGATAGACTTGTGAATCGTTTCTTGAGCCGGCAGACTACATCTGCTGGCACTTACAAAGAAGTCGACTATGAGCTTTTGAAAACAGAGGCACAGAACATGAGAAAGAAAGCAGCCTCAACGCTAGGAAGGCTGAAACGTTTAGCTTGCGTGTCGACACAAGGGCGTGAAGAACAGCTTATGAAAAGACACCGTATGGTGTGGTACAAAGAGAATCAACGATTGATTGAACTAAAAAGAAATATAGAGAAACAGTTGGAGTATTTCATGCGGGCAGCAGTCGAGACTCATTCAGATTTGAGTGAATTCATGAGAAATGCGAGAGCTTTCGCGAAGGTGCTAGATTCGGAAAGAGATGAGTTTCAGCAAAATACAGTGCAGCCATTATTTGATCTCAGACTTGACTTGCAAACGCGAATGAAAGAGATTAGAGATGGTAAGAGTGGTCATGACGTGAACAACACGGGCAAACAAATACAACAAGTACTGACATCGGTTACGGAACAGCAAGGAAGTGTGTTGAGTCTTTTATTAGCAGAGCAAGTAGCATTAGAAACGGAGTTGCATGATGCTATGAAGATGTGTCAAATTGACGATACAGAAGATATGAGTTGGAATGTTGAAGACAATGAAGATCTTTTTGGTGTGCCTGACCAGGTTTTGAAATGGAGTTGTCCAGATGAGTCACTGAGATCTGACGTCATAAAAGAGTTTCATCGGCTGGATGGAAAATACCTTGTACATCTTGAAGATTTGAAGCAAAAGTACCACCACTGTCTCAGGTTGGTTTAGAGCTAGGCTAACATTGCACGCATTTTGTGTGTATGCTTTGTTTAATTAAGTATTGAAATTATGTCTGATAGCAGTGAACAAATCTGTGTTTGACCTTTTCCAGTGCAGGCACACATTTTTCTACCTTTTAACGCTTATATTTAGACGTTTTGAAAGAGGCTACAGTTAGGTACTGGATAAATGCATGTTATGGAAGTTGTAAGATTTGCTTGATTTATGCCCAGTTCATACAGGTATACAGCAGGCAGAAGATCCATATATGTGATTTGGCATGGACTTGATTTGCAGATCAGTTGATTTCTTAATATTTCTTACCTGATGTTTTTGCTTTGTTTAGTTCTGCTTATGGTGGCTGGTCACATGCTGATCATCTACACTTCTGTTATATCATTGAACAATATCCTGCAGATATTCCTCAACGACGAAAGCTTTTGCTAGATAGACTTCATAGAGAAATGCCTCACCTTGCAAGACAGCAGTTGGTAAGCTCTTTTCTGAATTTGTCAGATAGCATGTGTTAACTGTACATGACACTAGAACATTTGGGTGATGGCAAATTTGGTGGTTTGTTTTAAGAGGTAATTTGGCGTGTGTGACGTAAATGCTTGTTTGTCAGACATTTATTTCTTATCATTAATTATAGTTTACATCCAAGGATAATAAATTTTGCTGAAAGTCATTTATTAAACTGAAGTACTTGCTATTAAACACTCAGTGACTGTTGAACATATAGAAGGTAATCATCCTTAGAGTTGTGTGCACACATCAGTTTAGTGTCAGGACAGTTTGACTACTTGTATGTACTTGTATGTACTTGTATGCTTATGGATTGACTACAGGTTTCTAATGGGAGGAAAAGAAGAACTCACAATAACTTGTTGCATAAAAGGGTTAGCTGCCCTTTAGGTATGTACATAGCATCACTACCAAACGTAGTGAAATAGGTCTGCTGCATGTTCTGTGTGGGTTTTATAGTATTACTAGCTGAATAGCCCGTTCTCTGCATGGGCAGATTAGATTAATAGTTATTTTTATTTTAATTAATTTAATGTTGTATCAAATTTTGTTGTTGCATGAGTATCTCTTTCTGAGAATGTACCATGAAGTACATGTATATCTCATTCACATGCATTTTTCTTCGTTTTGAAGAATTAGCAGCCACGGACAGAGTTCTCATTAAGTATTTCATTCAGAGTTATATCCCGTTCAATTAGATCCCGTTCTGAACAATTAGCAGGGATGGAGTATCCCATGGAGTGTGGGTGGGTGTATGGTGTGGGTGGGTGTATGCATGTCATATTGTGTGGCATGCATGCATACCTGTGTGTGTGTGTGTGTGTGTGTGTGTGTGTGTGTGTGTGTGTGTGTGTGTGTGTGTGTGTGTATGTGTGTATGTGTGTGTGTGTGTGTGTGTAAAAGCATATCTCGAAACGGCGAGTTGCAGTTCCACCAATTTTTTCTCACACATGCCGATCCAATAGTGGTAAACAGTGAAGGTGTCGTCTTCCAGAGTTGTCTTGGGATGATGTGATTTCTTGCTAATCAAACCTGCATCCTCTTACGCTTCAATTTCTCTATAACAGCGCATCTGGAAAAAACAAATTTGAAATGCCCATTTCTGACCTCGGATGGTACACACTGAGCGTGTCATTTATTACCAGTGACATTGATAAACGCAAGATTTTTAGATTATACACGTCCGTGGCGGGTCTTTAACAAATACGGCTAACCTTGTTTGACTGTGTATACGACTTGAGTAGCTGCCACATTTGCTACACACGTTCCATGCAATGGCAGCAACATCTTCAGAGTGACACCATCCAACAAGAATGTCAAAATAGCTGCTACTGCTATGCGTGAATTCGTCACATACTGTAGTATATGGCGAACAAGCTATCCGGGATTTTGTGTTGTCTCCACCCAATATCTGAGAGTTTTAGTACCTTTCAGAATTAAAGGCAGTTATGAGTGTGTCAATAGGGCATTACTGACCAATATTTCCATGATCATTTTACAAAATGATGTATCAACTACTACTATCTCCATTTTTCTTACATTGAGGTTAGTTGTACTTTATTGAAAGTGAAGAGGACAAGGAATTGACTACAAACAGAGACAGTGACCGCTAGCTAACAAGTTCTACAAAGCTGTTTGCTTGCATACGTGCATGTTTTCCCGTATTAACTTCCTGTATCATGGTGTCAGTCTAGCCTAAATAATATCATTGCGGGTAGACGTCTGTGCTGATGGCTTTGCTAATATCATAGGCGGAACCGGCATGTGATGGACTTTCCAATGGTGTCAATTTCATAAGCATATGTATCCAAAGAAACCTCAACTGCCTTTAATTCTGGACTAACTATAGTGCTATACACGTGAATTTGTGTTAGTTTGCCCGGGTAACAATGGACAGATAATCTGGTTATTCATAAATTGAAATATATGCAAAATATATGAAATATCTGACACGCATTGATGGCAGTGCAGGCTATAATGTTATTTATAAGCCGTAAGAACCAGGACTTTGTAAAAGTCACCTTACTTAGTGAGTAGCATACTCAAGAGGTGCTGAAGCACTTTTGGTCTGCATGACTCTGCAAGTGGATGTGTGACTACGTCCTGTCATGCTGAGAAATGTGTCGCGCCTTTAGTGCAGTCAAAATAATTTAATCTCAAGGCAGTATTTGTGTTTGGTCATATATGACAATCACAGACAATGAACAAACAATCAATCGTAAACCACTAACATTCACGAGAGTTTTGCACCAAACAGTCTGATTCATTTTGCAATTGTTGGCTCTCGTTTGAAATAAAGCAACAGAAACATACCCATCTGCAATGGCTAACAGAAAAGCAATCATTTTCTTGACTCACTATAATTACAGGTATACGTGAACTTAACGTTGAGTTGCTAGGGGCAATATTCATGTCCAGTATGCGATAGATCATGTTACTTTGATGATTACCGACTATTGTAGAGATGTTAGGGAATTTGGGGTCACATGAAATGACAGTCACTATGTATAGATAGGTTTTACAAGTAGCATTCTTAGAATCAAACTGACGTATATATTTGTAATACCTAGAGTAGGTACTTTGCGACAAGGTGATCGTGGGTTTTAGAGACCACATAGCTGTGGAAGGAAGGCTTTTAACACAGCTTCAGTTTCTATAATATGGTACGATAAAGTATGTTTATTTTGTTATAGAAAATTATTAAATATTACCGTATGAATGTCAATTTTCTTCATGTTCGGTATCTGTGGTATTAGAGTTTGGCAAATGCCTTTTCAGCAAGTTGATTACTTAACTATTGGCTCAAGGATTTCTTCATTACAGCTGTATCAGCTGGTAGAGTAATAGCAGCTTCTGAAATCGCTTCTTATTAGCTAGACTGTTAACATTTAGTCTATTACTTATCATTTTAGTTTGCTTCAACTACAGGACATTAGTTATTATGTATGGCAACTTCTATCTAGTTGGTGTTAGTGATAAACAATGCCGAAATTACACTACAGCTGATCATCTTGTTTTCTAACATTTTTACACCATTGACAGCAGTGCGTGATGTCATGATTAAGTTTGCCAGTAATCAACTGAGCAGCACATTATTTTGAATATTGATGCAGTAATTTGAAATTGATGTTGATTTGTCGGTAATTATGGCAATTTAATTATCAATTTATGGCAATCTGCACATGAGTTAAGGTGCGTAGCCTGTATCATGTATATTATAAAAGATAATTACAAATTGTCTTAAATGCGTTTGAATGAAAATGTGGGAAATCAATTGTTTTATGAAAAGGGGTAGATAGGAGACTGATGTGTGTTGTGTTTTTATGCAGGTAGAGCATGAAGACTGGTATTTGTCACGTCAGTACTATACTCAAAGAAGGCATGCTCTCAGAAGTGCCTGGTCACGTGATAGACATGATCTCTTGACTAAAGTAAGTCATGTGTTTGAGGAAGCATGTTGGAGACAACAGGAAGCTGATGAAACTGCAAAGGCTAGACATATGCAGAAACAAATTTGTCGTGATTTGTCAGATAAGGTTGGATTTGTGGTTATGAATTTGATATTTAGTTCATGTTAATTATGTATATTTTTAGGTGTCTGAATTAAGACAGCAGAAATTGGAATTACTGGAGATCAAAGCTGCTATTGAAAGTCGTCAAAATGAAGCAGAACTAAAGAAAAAGCAACTTGAGGAGGAGAAGCAACTACAGAAGAGGCAAGCTCAGCGGCAGAAACTGGATGAGTATTACAGTCAGGGTGAGAAAATGAGGAAAGAGGCTGAAACAAGGGATCGAGAAAGATTGTTGCAGTTGTGTGCTGAAATGTCTAAACAGGCCATAAGAGACAAGGAAAGGTGATCACAAGAGACAAGTCAAGTTACCCTCACAATTATTACTGCACTTGTTAACAATCTTTTCTAGCAAGCTTATTGTGCTAATCTAATGAAATTATTAGGTATTTTCCGCTAATATGATGGCAACGGAGCATTTACTGTCTTGTTGTTGTTGTTTATCTGGGTGGCAGGCTAACGTTTGTTTGATGCTTTTAACGCTATACAATGGACAATACTATATGGTGATTTAGGGGTAGACCATAACTGTTCGAATAGACTTTAGTGCTGCAATATGGCTGGAAAGATTATAGTTTCACTGACAAATTGTATCACATTTCAGTATTTGTTGTTGTTGTTGTTGTTGTTGTTCTTGTTCTTGTTGATGTGTGTGCATTTGGTTAATAATCTAAATTATTGTGTTAACTGCATAAAATTGGATGGATAAGGATCAAATCTTTAGTCTTGCATTACTCTGTTATATTAGGTGGATACTTGCTAACGTTCATCTCACATCTTTCATTTGCTTTTATAGAGTGGAATATAGGCAATATGAATATTCAAAGAAGGTTCAGGCTAAAGAAGAAGCATCAAAAGAAGCACTTCTTCAATCAGAAGCGAAAGAACAGGAGCTAGAAAGGCTACGCGAGAAAGTGTGTAGGACTTGGAATATAGCATTATTATGGGTACTGTAGTCAGTATTGGTTTCTGATAGGTGCGTGTGACAGCAGAGAGCAACCCTGTGAGAATGATGCAGTCAACTGAGGTCAGTTATTTCATAATTTGTGTATGTGTTGCCATGGTGCCATTCAGACTTTTGATGCAGCACTTGTAATTGCTGTTTGTATTTGAGATTGCTTTTCTGACAAGTGTAAAAATATATTTTGAAAAACCCAGAAAGATGTAGGGTTGTCGTACGAAAAGGATAGAAACAAGACCATGTAGGGGTGCTGTGACATCTTTCATGAATTCACTCATACAGACTGAGCAATAAATACATTATCCTTACATGCACCATTTCTAGGGTATAAAACACAGTGTTAAGAAAATGGGGAAATGTAGGGATGATGCATTGCTCAGTCTGTATGAATGAATTTATGAAAGATGTCACAGCACACCCTACATGGTCTTGTTTCTATTCTTTTTTGTACGACAACCCTACATCTTTCTCATTTTTCAAAATGTTTTTATACTTGCTTGCATTCTTTTATCTGATTGTTATGAAACGATATCATCGCTAATACTGTCTAAAAGTACAACTGAACAATTTCTAAGACTACATCCGGATACAGACAGATTCTGTTCTAAGCAATTGCTGCATTCTTTCGTTGCGAGGTAACAAACGCTGCCATTTTGCTGGTAACGGTGTATGCAAGCATATGTGCTGTACACAATTGCCGAGGTGGACATTTAATGTAGAAATCGACCAGTCCCGTGTAGCGTTCGGTGCAGGAAACATGTAGGTTGGATTCGGTGCAAATGCAATCAGAATTTAGAGAGAAGTGCAAGCAGTAGGAGAGCAGCTTCAATCGGCGAGAACTCTTCGAACGCTGGAAGTATTGGAAAGGGTGAGAACACGTACAGTCTCTACACGGGACTGGTGTGGGCGTGTGTTCGAATGAACTGGAAGGTGTCGCATTTGTGTCATCGAGAAACTTTACGCGGGGTTTGGTCCCTTGAGAGGGGCCTGTGCACTGCAATGACAAATTTGAGTAGTCATGGACCTGCTTCGTTGCAAGCACAGAGGGTTGGTGTAAGAATTAGCTTTGTAGCATAAATGGTTGATACTGATACTCGCTCTTATTGAAGAACTCAACCCTACAGCATTGGTGATAAGAGCATATCAAATAATATGCATTTATGAATTTCTAAATGGGTGTTGTGTCCTTAAGTTAATTGACTAGGCTAAGACTGATTGTTATGTCTGTAGACAGCCAGGTGTACGTGAAACACAACTCTATTTAGCTAATAACTCAATCAGGAAACTCAACACCCATTATCGTGAATGACTGACTGACTGCTACTCTACACGCTACCATTATATCTTTAACACCCACATCTAAAAACTTAGTAATACATCATAGTGTCATGTAAAGAAGAAAACGCAAGATTATACTCTAATGCAATTCTCCTTAAAATTCGCTTTGCATTGTACTCCCAGAGTTTAACTGATAACTGTTCAGAGAGATTTCAAAGAGCTTCATTCAAAGCAGTTCCAGAGAATGTCGTTGATTTCAAAGCAATAGTTTTCAATATATATATACGAGCCCAGTAGCCTGTTCTTAGCCAGGGGCCAATTAATTAAGTTAATTAACACAATTGCAGCATCTAGACTCTTCAGGCATGGTAAAATTTGGTTATCTAAGCAGAGACACCCCAAACTCTCAGATAAACCTGTTTTCAGTATGTATGACCAAGTCACATCTAAAGTCTCAGCATTTCAACATGCCCATTGGACGTCGTCACTTCAAAGATGTTGCTGTCGGTGCACGGAACAGGTGTAGTGAACGTGTCTGTACAAAGCACAGGCTAAGAGACTTTGGTAGTGAGATGTCAGAGTCATGTACGCATAGCTGTTAGCATTTCAAGAAAACTGCGCCCAGTGATTTCTTTGCACTTTATAAGCGCCATCCCGCAAAAGTACTTTGTATACTTTCAGAATGTCACACAGCGACAGACAAAATACAGCTTCAAAAAGCGACTGCATTGTATTTATGTAGTTTTTATGGAAATCACAAAAATGAAATTCACAAACAGTATTTATCATTTTTGTAAAATATTAACATCCGTTAGAAATCCTTGCATGACCATAACCCTGAAAAGGAGGAGGGTTTGCCGTAATGACAACTTTTGTTGCTTTGCTTTAGCCAAGACAGCAGAGCGTTTGTGACGCCACAATAAAGGTGTGACGTCACAATAGGTGACGCAGCAAAGTCATAGGATGACATCAAGAACTACAGATGAACGCCAGCAATGCATAAGTATAGGACGCAGACTACCGAAATCGTCACCAGTTGCTATTCCAAGTGAGAAAAGGCCGCGTCCTAAAGGAGAAGCGAAGAAGTGCAGCGGTTTGCGAGCGCATAGGGAACAAACTTTTTGTGATGTCATGATTTTCAAAAAAACCTCAGCGCAAAGCAAAGTACAGGGCACCAAAGAGCACCAGTTGCTTTTCGAAAGGAGGAAAGGTCACGTGCTAAAGGAGGAGCAGAAAGGAACAGCGGTTTACGAGCCATTACGAAACAAAAATTCAAAATGGATGCACCCATGGGACCACTTTATATATATATATATATATATATATATATATATATATATATATATACTAGCTACTTTGCCCAGCTTTGCCCGGGTGCATTCAATTATGAGGAATTACCATGAAAGTACATTTATTGTCTAAAATTTATGTATGAAGCCACACAACATCTTTCCCTCTCTACAACATTATAGAGGGTATACTATCTATTATTATACGTCAAACATTTCATAGTCTTTGTGCCATGTTGGGACCTTTCATGATCTTAACGGTCTTGCAGGAAGCTGTTCTTTCCCCTCAGTGACCTTGCTACCCGTGCTTCCTATAGTTGTCTCCACTCTTGGCAATTCAACTTCCTCTTCTGTCCCATCTGTCATTGTTGTTGCTGGCACCGATACCAATCTACCAGCATGCCATCTTGTATCATCACTCAAGCAAACTGAATAGGCATTATGTCCTCTATTTTCTACCACCTCCAAGGGCTCAGATAATCTTAGATTCAACTTGCTTTTTTCTTACTGGAAGTTGAATTCTCACCAAATCACCCTCATTCAAAGTATACTTCTTTGCATTCTGTTCTGTATCCACTTTCTCTTTCAGTTTGCGTTGTTCTTGTCTAATCCTTGTTGCTGTATTTTCTGTTGTTTTCCTCAAAGTAGCATTCTTTTGTTCCTTATCCCCATTTACGCTGTCTTTGCCATTCACTTGTGGTATCTCTTCAATATTCTGGTTTATACCAAGCCACCACACTGTTTCTCGACACGTTTGTTTTATTCTTACCATCCCCAAATGTCCTTCATGTGCCAAATCCAAGATAGTTTTCCTTAATTTTGTTGGTTTTATCTCTCGACTTCCTCGTGCTACACAAACATCATTCCAAACAGAAATCTCATCTCGAACATTGTAGAATTTGCTGAGCTGATTATATGTCAAATCTCATGGCCATCCTTTCACTGGATACTCTCTGACTTTCTGTACTGTAGTATTGGATCTTTCGCTGACTCTGGTATCAACTCTTCTGGTGCGAATACTGAGTCCAAGTATTGGCAAATCACCTGGAACGTTTCTCTGCCAACAACACATCCCTTATTCTGCAAATCACCTGAAGCCCTTGAAAGAAAATCTGCAACCTGATTTTGTTTGCCTGGTCTCTATTGCACTTCAAAATTATACTGTTTTGAAACGGTCGAACCATCTGTAAATTTGAAGAGGTTGATGGCTTGATCCTCCTGATGACAATAGGACCGTTAATGCCTGGTGGCCTGTTTGCCATCCAAATTGACGGCCATACAAGTTTGTGTGCCACCTTTCGCACACTCATAGACAAGCCAGAGTCTCTCTTTCTCCCACCGAGTATTTCTTTTCTGTTTCTGTCAATGCCCGTGAGGCAAAAGCTATCGGCTTTCTATGCCTTGTTTAATCTGGGTTAACACTGTTCCCATTGCCACTCCTGAAGCATTACATGTGACATATGTTGCATTTTCTATTGAAAAATGAGCCAAAACAGATGGCGATGAGATCTTTCTTTTCAATTTGTCTACTGCTTCTTCACATGTCGTTGTCTAGACCCAAGGCACAGCTTTTCTCAGAAGTTGTCTTAATAAGGGGTCGTTATATCAGCATAGTTCTCGAATACTGTATCCCACAACTCCTAAGAATGAGGCGAGCTCTTCTGTATTTTGTTTTAGTTGGAATGTTTACGATTGCTTCAATTTTTGAATGGATTGGTTTCAAGCCACTGACATCGATTTTGTAGCCCATAAACTTAATTTCTGTTTGCCCAAATGAGCACCTCTTACTGTTTAATGTTGGATAATGGTCTGCTAGTCTTTCTAGTGTTTCTAAACGGTAGTCATGTTCTGCATTGCTTGGGTCATGTATTACTATGCCGTCCAAATATACAGTCACTCCTTCAAGCCCTTTCAAAACTTATTTCATAATGTTTTGGAAGGCACTAGGACTCAATGCCAAACCAAAGGGAACTCATCGAAATTGATGTACTCCATCACGACTTATGAATGCAGCAATACTGTGACTGCTCTTGTCCAAAGGAATCTGCAAATACCCTTGAGATAAATCCAGTTTGGAGAGTACAATTGAGACATTAAATTCTGACATTAACTTTTCCAGAGAAGGAATCAGATACGTATCTAGAATAGCAGCCTTGTTTACTTGTCTTAGTCGGATATCCCCTGACTTCTTTCATACAATCACCACATTCGACATCCAAGAGGAGGTATCAATCAGAATAAATTATCTGCTCAATAATCCTTTTTGTCAACATTCTGCTGATCTCATCAGATACTTATATTTGCAAAGATGGCTATATATATATATATATATATATATATATATATATATATATATATATATATATATATATATATACAATGCATCGTCTGTCTCATGGGAGTCACATCTTGTTGTAGCATAGGCCGGTGTGAAATTTTTCTAACAACTGATAATTTAGCTAATCAGCCCAGGCAAAGAAAGGATCTCCTGATTGTTCTGAAAAAAGTTGCGTTGCTTATTTGCACGTCAGTGATGCAGGATGTAGCATGATGTACCACGATGACGATAGCGACATTCAACCAACTAGGAGATTTAGAGAAGCTACAACAGATGAAGACGTACAGAAGTTGCTTGCAGCAGGTATTCCAGCGAATAACCAAAAAGGTACAGCGTGGGCCGTGCGTATATTCAGCGAATGGGCAAATCAGGCCGATGTAATGTATCGATTGGAGACTTTTCCACTGACCAACTAAATTATTGGATGCCGCATTTCATAATGGATGCTCGTTCAAAAAAAGGGGAAGAACATCGGCCAGACACACTATAGTCCATTGTCTGTGGAATGCAAACACACCTCTACTCAGTGGGAACGGCCAATCATGGCTAAATTTCTTCATCAATCCAAAGTTTAGCCTTGTACGAAAAGTTCCTGATGGACAAATGAAAAAGCTGAAGCCACGAAGCAAGCAGATACAGTTCCCTTGAGATGGAAGCCAAACTATGAGACAGTGGCGTATTTGGCGATCACAGCAGGCAATGAATGCTCCACACTCTGTACCATTACATTCCCAAATGCTTTGGCTTGTGAGCTGCAGACGAGCATTGGAACCTGTCTCTTGCATCAGCTGTTTTCTGACGCGAACCTATCAAACTGCACGTTCAATAGTCACTTGAAGTAGGCTGCAACTGAGTTTGTCATTTCAGGAAACATTGTAATTTAGATGTTTTAGTTGCATATAGCATAAGTAGAGCGTTGGGATGAATACGTGCCTCTAGTATGCGTGCGTTACCATAACTGTGCAATAAGTGAGAATACGATAATAACCGGAAGTAACTTATTGCACACTTACCGTGCAGTACGTCATATACACCACCTCAATACATGCTTGTGAACTGGCCACACGTCACGTGACCATAGAATAAGAACAGTTGTATCTGTGCACAGTTTCGGTCAGAACGTTTGTACAATGCTGCTAACGGTGTTTCTAATCACTAATTAATCTTCTTCGTACATACTTTGCTGTTTTATTGCTTGTTTATTAATCTGCATGGTATCACATAGTGCTCTTCTATTGGCTCGATATGTTTTCTTTTCCAACAGCATGTTGTACCTTGTGGCTATCAATACAAGTAGCAAATTTTACAGATACACTCTACCAATTTTTAATTTGAGCTGTTCATCTTTTAGGCCTCGACTGCTAAACTCTCTCTTGCTACAAGAAAAGAACTGGATCTGCAGCAGTCACTGTTTCCTGTTAATGGTTATACGGATGAGCAGGTAGACAACATCAAATATAATTTACCATCTTTTATGAGTGTGTGTATCAAGTACATGAAATCTTGTTTACAGGTGACCTCGGACATGCGTTTTAGAGTAACTGCTGCATTGCGTGATGCCAACATGTTGCAAAGTGATTATGCAAAGTACATACTGGCTCAAATCAAACCATTTCAGCCTCCACGTAGAGACCAGGAATCAACGCTGTTCAAAAATTAAAGAATCTACAACTGAGGAATGTAAACCAGCTATTTAGACAAACTCTTTGGTCAGGAATGTAAGGTTTGTGCTAGTATCTTTATCTCTAAAGATTGGTCTTCTTGAGCTCAAAACTACATGTTTGCTGTAAATTTTTGGGCCATTGGTTTGCATCATACCTTGTCAATGTTCAATTGAATAGCATCCATCATGGGAATCTCCCAGTGGTCAATGATTTATTTGGTACAAGTACTGTAGTGAGTATAAGCTAGGAAGCTAAGTGAAAGTACTCTTGTAACACATTCAGTGATAAAATTTAATTTGAACACACCACTTTATTGAGTACTCGGAAATCATTATTGCCATGAAAGCAACTGGTGCTATAGAATACACATGCGCAATTGGGTGACCCTTTCCCTTATAGGGCAAGAACCTGGTAACCCACACAAGCTACGAACTGCAAACACATCCGGTGGTGATTGTTAGGTTCTTTGGATAGCAGATACGCCTATTTCGGTTCTCTACCATTGTAAAATACCCTGCATCTTGTTGTACGTAAAAACCTGGTAACCCACACAAACTCCACCCACCATAAAAGGCTACCTATGAGTATCAAGGTAGCAGTAGTCTCTACTCTTCTTGTAAAGCTATTCGCGGTTGTACACGTATGTGTGTAGCACGTGACACGTCGGGAGCGCACGTGCGTCACGCGACCGTACAGTACGTGTGTGCAGTGCAGTGTACGTACAATACTGTACATTTTTTACTGGTACTGTACATGTACATATGAGTCGCCAGACAACCTCAGTCGCACCAAAGACCATATAGGTAAACATCACTTACTTAATCCTAAAACCACAGGAATTTGGATGCCGTGGTTAATAAAACAAAAGTGGTCTGTACTGTAGCAAAGAGTAATCGGTCTCTATTTTTACACACAAAGCCAGGGAAGTGTCAGCTAGCTCCGCCTTCCACATTCCAATGAGCTGCTGTATCTCTCTGTCATAAGAAGCCGAAGCGACGTCCAGTTGACATGCGTTACTCATTGCGCTGTTTAAGTTCAATGGAATATTGCTGTTGCCTTTTGTGGCTCGTAGCCATCACTTCTTGGCATCAGCTGGGCGTGAGAGGTGCCAAATCATTGAGTGAACTAAATCGAGAAGAGCTGCAACTGTTAGCGAATCCGAATCGACATGAAAAGGTCTCAAACTAGTGCGTACGTCCCCGGTATCTTGATTCACGATTTGATTTGTTTACCAGCTGCAGGTTTCGGACGAGCATGGCGACGGATGCGGCACGCACGTTCCCACGCAGACCGTGCGGTCGGGAGCGAGTAGTTTGCGCGGAAGGCGGTCGTCATCGACGTTCGACACGCTTGGATGCGGCCACTGTCCGACGGACGGACTTTGCGATAATCCAGAAATCAGAAACCTGTACAAGAACAAGAGCGAACAGCTAAATGTAAACGTCACTTGGCATTTGTTGCCTGATGGGAATGGAAACTATGACGTCTCACTGAAAGATCTCGAGGCAGCTCTGGATAAGCTGACACAGTCGTACGCAGTCGTGGGCTTGAACTTTTCGTCGAAATACATGCTTTATTCGACGTCTGACAGCCCTAGCTGCAGTGAGGAGAAAGCTGCTCCCGCCAATTTTTCTTTTTCTGACCTTCGACTAGCCAGGGTTGCGACTAGTCAACATCCGTCGTCTCCACACCCATATTGCTTTACACAGACTGCGCCTCATACTTTAGGACACATCTACTTTCACAGAGTGACGGTCCGTTCGAATTCATATGCTATCCTCAGCTACGCAGACCAGGATGTCTCCGTTGCATATGGTGCTCACCAAAGAACGGGAGATATTCTATTTTACTCTATTGCATCAAGTGATTCTGACTTTACTGAAATGGTGTTGTACAGATTCCCTGAACGGCAGACACTCAGAACTGAAAAGTTTCCTTCAACTGCTATCAGTAATGTTTCTCTTTCTCTGGGCATTAATCTTGAGTTTACCATTCCTGAAGATGGTGATTATTTTATCTGGGTCTATAACAGGAGAACTGATAACGAATCTATCTTAGTACAGTTTATTGTCAGTTTTATCAAATCAAATTGTTTCTCTAGAGATCAGTTTGTTAGCTGCTTTGAAACTCATTTGGAGCCAAACAGTCTTAATGTTATTATTGCTCCATCAGACTTATTTCAGACCTTGTATCAGTTGACTGGTGATCATCTTGTTGCTTCTTCTGTTGAAGGATTTGCCTATTTTCCTTTTGAAGTAACGTTTCCGTGGCAAGTAGGTTTGTCAGTTGTAGCCGTAGAGGCAATATTGAATCCCAGTTGGTCAGTTTTACAGCATGAGATTGGACACAACTTTGGTTTGTGGCACCCCAGCCATGGTATCACAGAAACGACTCAATGTCAAACACAAACAGGTTGATAAAAACCAGTAGGCACAGTAACTGTGCTGTGAAGTACTGTTTTCTCTTTTAGATAATGCACCTTGCACTGGTGATCAGTTTCGATGTTTGACAGTTGAAAAGTGCATTCCTGTCAACTGGTACTGTGATGGCTGGTTGGACTGTGATGATGACTCGGATGAACCTCCTTCTTGTAAGTCTACGAATTTATTGCTGTAGATATCAACTAATGTATTGGTGTTAGGTCAGTCATTATGTTATGGTAAATGTCAGAATCCTTGTCGGGAGAGCAATTCGTATTCTGATTATGTTCGAGATCGTGTTGGTGATTTCTGTAAAGACACACCAGCAACTTATACGTATGGTGAGCCTCTATGTGACAATCTAGTTGTAACATCATCAGCTCGAAGCAGTAATCTGATGGCAACTCGAAGAGCCACAATAACACACTTGTCACTTGAACAGAAGGCTCGTGCTCGGTGTTGGTTGCTCAATGCAGCACATCAATCATTTGTCAGCTGTCGAAAAGAAATTCAAATTCAGTATAATGATTACATAGATGAATGCGTGTCAACTCCAACTCAAACAGAACTTGTCAATGGATCAATATTTGTTGAGTGTACGGCAGATCGATGTGAGTATGTTAACCCTTGCCAGAACAATGGGATATGTGTAAGTCACTACGATACAGTCAGCTGTGATTGCACTACTACTGGCTATTGCGGAGAATTTTGTACGATGCCGGTGAACAGTACATACTGTCAAGTTCAACAAACAACCACTCCACCAACAACCTCACAAACTGCAACAACAGCTTCACAAATAGCTCCTACTAGCACTAAGATATATGTCACCACACCGACAAGTGGAGAACCCACATCGAGTGAAGCTACAACAACAACAACAACAACAACAACAACTGATAAATCACCATCATGCTCTGAGACAACATACGGTTGCTGCCATGACGGAGTGACTGCTGCTGGTCCATATCAGAGTGGCTGTCCTGGTATTGAGACAACTTTTGCTGTGCAGTAGCAATCATTAGAAATTGTTGGTTTTCTATAGGTGTGGAGGTTGGTGATGTTTGGGGCTCGTCTTTCTCTGATTATCTTTCATCATTTGAAACTTGGAAGAAAGGCTGTTCTTAAGTGTTTGTAGATGTCGTCTTGCTGAATCACATGACACGGTTAGTTCCATCTTACGAAATGTATACATCACATACATTGAGGATGGCAGTGCGTTTAGCTACATGTACATCTTGCTAAGACTTCTGTATTTTTTCATGTCAGAAAATATGTTGGAAATTAAGATTGGAAATATAGCATGGAATGCATTAGCTGTAGCCCTGCTGAATGGAGTGTGCTTGCAACCTGATGAGTGTGTAGATATGACCAGTTTGCCTTTAACCTGGTTGACTACGATAGTCTTGTAGTTTGGATGGTAGGAGCATGTCTAGTTAACATGTCACTAATACTTCTTTACACTTGAGACTTTAGAACCATGCCAGGTATAGTAGAAATTGATCTAGAAAACCAAATCGGCATCAAAATGAGGCCTTTATTAAGTATCTTACTAGAGCTAAGTAATGGAAACTTTGAAGAAATGTATCTGGTCTATCTTGGTAAACGCGGTATTAGTCTTGGTGTGAATACTCGACAACCAGTATAAACTCACTGTGTTTCAAATATCAGACCCCGGGTTGAAGTTTTCATCCAAACTTTCCCTATCATTAATTTCATTTCAGCTATGAGCCATTAGAAACGGGACTTTGTAAAAGTCACACCACTTATATATATGGATGGGCATACTCAAAATGTAGAGGGGTATACTCAAAATGTAGAGGGTATCAGGCTACTGCACTCCTTGTGTAGGATAAGAAGAATCTAAAATGGTGTCCCATACAAATGTATCCAAACCAGATCTCCCAGATATCTCGGAGCCACTTAGCGTTCGACTTCAAAGTTCTGAATGGTAGCCAGACTACCAGTGCTGACACTAATCACTTCAGAAGTCATCTGAGCATGTAAAAATCCGGTTTATTCTTTCACATTTCACTTTTATCAGCCACGCTAGCGCCTCACTCAAAGCAGCTACAACAACGAGAGTGATACAAAACGATTTGCTCATGTCCAGGGAATTAGCTATAGCTAGAACTGTGCAAAGTCCACCTTTTATCAGTCACTTGTGTACATGTGACTACTGTTTGGGAGGTTAGCTGCCACTTCCACATTCTGCTTACAGTTGCGTGTAGTTGTGTAGTTGAACATGTAGGACTATCTTCAACAGCGTGCTGTTTGATTATCTGTGCATGTAAGCGATTATCTCTTTCATGAGTGCTGACTGTAATTAAATGATGTGTGGGAGTTGTTTATTGATGCAATCAATGTTATTAAACGTACACATCAGCTCAAAGTATCAATCCCAAGCTGCACTCCCGTTTCCACCTTCAACCACATACATGTACTCACAGTATCAACACTTCATATGGAGTGATGTATTACCCCTCTTTAATATATAATAGGTATAGTCAGCGTTAATTAGTCACAAAACTTGATGGAGAAGTTTGAGATCAAAATCACCGATGTATGTGCGTTACCATTATGGAACTTCTATATATTGGAGTGAGACAAACAACCACCTCATCTACATATCTAAAAATGAATGAAACAAGTGTAAACATTTTGAGAAAAATTATGGGTATGTAGGGATCAGCATGTAGTTATTCATGCTCATCTTCCATCACAATTTTTTGCCTAAATCACTTGCAGCAGTTACGTGCACCTCAATCTTTACATTTACGCAGCAGTCATGTGCAACAGTACTCTGGGTGTGTAATTATGGATGTGATTGTGATGTAGGAGATGAGCATGAATAAGTACATACCATCATTTTTCAAATGATGAAATAATGGTAACAATGTAATTGTTTATAATGACTTACAGTCTGTAGTTATGTGGAATATGCCATGCCCTCTATGCAGTTGGATCACCAAGTGGTATTTCAAGCGGTATTTGCTACCACAGACAAATGAACAAACCATCAATCAGAAACACCAAACATTCATGAAAGAAGTATTTACCAGAACAGTGTAATTTATGTTTGCAATTGCCAGGTCTTGTCAGAAATAAGCAACAGAATTTGCAACTGCTAATTATAACGCAAAATCAATCTTGTGGCCTACAACATTTATACAGGAACTTAACATTACTACTTACCTTACTTGTCATAACTTTTATATCTGTACCTTCTGACGACTACAGACTACTGTATTTACGGAATTTGCAGTCACATAGGATTTTACGGATTTTACATGTAGTGCCCTTAGAAGGAAACTAGTATCTAAATTTGTAATTCTTTGAGGCAATCCTATCATGCTTTCATACCTTTGACATGTCAGTTACGAATTTTCATTGGAGGTTGTTAGATCCTTGGCTCTTGCGTTCGCTTCAAGAGCATTTTGCCAGCCAATCTGTCTATCATGCTGTCTATGCATGCTGTTACTGCTGAAGTTCTTGGTTACAACATTGATAGGGTTTATATCATAGGCTTTTTAGATCACGTAATGAGGTGTTAAATTGGCTCAAGTTCGCAAAGAAAGGTTCTACTTGATATGAGATGATGTGTCATTTGATTGGGGTGTGCATATAATGTCATTGCCACGTGTTATTGTTTTCAAGTGAAGACTCAAGATCTTGGTGACTGCTGTCACTTTCACTTATGAATTACATGCAAGCACAGTAGTGCTCTATTTTGCAGTTGGTATTGTCTATTGTTCTACCTGCAGACCAAGGTGGTCCAGAATGATCTCAGGAACCCATGGCATCCATGTTCTTCCACACTGAAAGCCTCTGTGTTAATTATCAGAGTGCAGACATTATCCTGTAACATTGGTCCGTGACCCTTCCGGCAATTTCAATTTTCAATTTTCAAATTTCAATTTTCAATTTTCAAATTACAATTTTTATTTTTCATTTTTTATTTTTCAATTTTTTTGTCAAAGGTTTTCAACTATTTTGCTAAAAAAATTAATTCGGCAAGCAAATTTTTATTTTTCATTTTTGATTTTCATTTTTCATTTTTGATTTTCATTTTTCATTTTTCATTTTCGTTGCTCTATTTCAAGTTTCTATCTTTGATTATATTTGGTTGAGTTGAATGTCAAAAGAATTGAACGCGGAAAGAACGAAAAATAAACGCAGCAAGAATGAAAATTGAACGCAGCAAAAACGAAAAACGAACGCAGCAAGAACGAAATTGAACGCAGCAAGAACGAAAAATGAAACAGCCTTGTGCGAATTACGCAGCAGGGAGTCTGGTGAAACGCGTGCCTTAGTCATAACTCAACGCAGTAGGAAGTCGTTTTTCATTCCAAGACGTGCTGCTGATTGGAAGGGGCGGAGTGGATGTTCGATTTGAGGACGCTCTCTTGCAATTTCCGCTCTAACGAGAAGGGAATCTCCGATTTCCCCAAAAATAATCAATCTCAGGCGCGATCGGCCATTGCTGATGAGCACAGTACATATGCATGGTATATGAATTTATCTATTACCACATATAATTCTAACAATTGCAACGGTCTAACTAAATCTAAAACTCAACAAATTTAGTAACTATACTGAAACTCGTTCAAACTCTGTTAGGCTACTCTAGATTAACTGCCATTCATACACGCAGTACACAGCAACTAGAAACAAAGATGCCTGGTTTGCTTTTCTTCACATGCGCGCGTACGTGCCTCCATCACCTCTGGACTTGAATCTTGAGCTTCCGTCCTTGCGGATGGCTCTCTTGTCACTGCAGACCTGCTTAAGCCAGACGACGTCGTGTGCTGCTGGCCAAGTACCTCGGGTATAGCTATATAGCTCATGCAGACTCGGTTGACTCTGTGCCGTCATGATCGCACCGTCACCGTGAACGAGGCTGCTACCTTAGACGCATGAGAAGACTGGCAGAAACGACAGCGAAGCTTCTCCCAGTGCCAAATATGCCACCGCTGTACAAGACCTCCGGCAAACATCACAAGCTGCTGTCGGCAGTGGCTTGCAATTGGGTGTCAGCAGTGCGTAGAGCGGGCGAATTTTTTTTTTGGGCCCCGTTGGGTGTGGCTTTGGCTGTTCCCGTATGCACTTCCTCGCGGTTTTCAGTGGTCTGGTAGTACGAGGCTCGGCAGTCAATGGACATCTTGCAACCGCGATTTTGACATAAACGAACTGCTGTCTTTTTGCGCACCTTTCGAGCAGTAACCTGCGCCGTTTATTGAAAGGGGGCCTCAGTTTTTGTCGTCTGCTGAACGTGGTTTTCTCGGCACAAATCAACTTCAATAAATTAGGCGACAGGTAAAGTCATTTATAATTACTATTCTTCGCAGTTAAGCAAATTTTCATTTTTCATAAAATCTTTTTTTGGGTGCGATTTATGCGTCAATATTGACACTGTTGCATTCACTGCATACATCAAATCATGTACTATTTATTGCAAATTTATTTCCTGTGTGCAATTAATTGTATAATATGCAGAAAAGTGCAAAGTACTCAGGTAATTTAATTCTATTTCACAACTACTAAGTTACTAAAAAGATTTATTAACAGATAAACACTCTAATAGGGTAGTATACAATTAAAATAACAGCATAGGATATGTGTGTGTACACAATATTTACTAAGCATTACCTAGTTGGATAAACACGTACACAAAATATTGTACTCTAATAATCATTACTAAACGGATCATTTAATGTAAACAACATACTAATTACTAATGCATAGAATATGATGATGATGACGACGACATATTGATAACACTGCTGGTTGTCACACAGCTAGCTATTATTGAGGTAATCTATATTTAGAGCTAACATTGGTTTAAATTAAATTATGTTAATTAAGTTAAGTTAAGTTAATGACTTAGTTAAGTTGATGGTATCAGTCATTGTGTTGTGACACTTAAAGGTGTATACATTGGATATGCATTTTGGCAACTGGCATTATATTTCAAACTAGGCATTGGTTGTTATACAGTATATTATACAGTATATTATACAGTATATATACAGTATATATACAGTATATTATACAGTATATTATACAGTATATTATACAGTATATATACAGTATATTATACAGTATATTATACACTATATTATACAGTATATTATACAGTATATTATACAGTATATTATACACTATATTAGACAGTATATTATACAGTATATTATACAGTATATATACAGTATATTATACAGTATATTATACAGTATATTATACAGTATATTATACAGTATATTATACAGTATATTATACACTATATTATACAGTATATTATGCAGTATATTATACAGTATATTATACAGTATATATACAGTATATATACAGTATATTATACAGTATATATACAGTATATTATACAGTATATTATACAGTATATTATACACTATATTATACAGTATATATACAGTATATTATACACTATATTATACACTATATTATACACTATATTATGCAGTATATTATGCAGTATATATACAGTATATATACAGTATATTATACACTATATTATACACTATATTATACACTATATTATGCAGTATATTATGCAGTATATATACAGTATATATACAGTATATTATACAGTATATTATACAGTATATATACAGTATATTATACACTATATTATACAGTATATTATACAGTATATTATACAGTATATATACAGTATATATACAGTATATTATACAGTATATTATACAGTATATTATACAGTATATTATATAGTATATATATATATATCTCTATATATATAGGAGAGGTGTCTGTGTGTCTGTCTGTCTGTGTGTCCGTACGTACGAGCGTCTCTCGAAGACGGCGAGTCCGATCTCGGCCGAATTTCGCTCGCGCACGCCGAATTCATTGAGGTCGAAAGTCAGACCGCCGTCGTCTTCCTGACTTCTCCCACGACGACGTCGTTTCCCGCCGATCGCGCTCGCTTCCGCTCGCGCGCGAATATCTCCGGATCGACGCATCGTGTCTCCACCGAATTTAGACTGCCCGTTCCCGACGTCGGACGGTACGCGCCGAGCGTGTCGTCTATTGCCGACGACGTCGGGAAAAGGAAGATATTCTTGCTGATATCCGGGTCTCGAAAAAATACGCACACAGTCGTTTGCCGGTCTGCGACCGTCGAAGAGCTGCCGTGTTCGATGCACCTGTTCCCCGAAACGCCAGCAACGTCTTCGAGCAGACGACGTTCAGCGGGACCGTCGAAATGACGACAGTCGGTACGCGTCGTGACTTCGTTAGATACGGAGCTGCCGTGTTTGATGCACCTCTTCCCCGAAACGCCAGCAACGTCTTCGAACAGACGACGTTCAGCGGGACTGTCGAAATGACGAGAGTCGGCATTCGTTATATACGGGGAACGGATTAGACGGCAACGTTTGGACTCCGGTAGAGATAGAGTGGCGAGAGCGCGTGCTGAGCAAGGTGAGGCAGCTAGACAATGGCGACTAGACAGCGACAGACACAGAAGCGCTACGGCTCGCGCGAACGAAAACGAGTTAGACAGACAGCGACGACTTCAGATTAATCGTGATACCACTGCTAGAACTCGCGTAGATGAACACATTGTAGCCAGACAAGAACGATTGGCCGCCGACCGCAACAGAACTGCTGCAGCGCGTGCAGCGGAAGATGAGCTAGCCAGACAAGAGCGATTGGCCGCCGACTGCAACAGAACTGCTGCAGCGCGTACAGCGGAAGATGAGCTAGCCAGACACGAGCGATTGGCCTCCGACTGCAACAGAACTGCTGCAGCGCGTGCAGCGGAAGATGAGCTAGCCAGACAAGAACGATTGGCCGCCCACTGCAACAGAACTGCTGCAGCGCGTGCAGCGGAAGATGAGCTAGCTAGACAGCGACGACTTCACAGTGATCGAGAAAGACATACTGCAACAAGAGTGCGACAGCAACCGAATATTCCACCAGCTCTGAACTATGATGCAGCACAACCTCCACTTCCGTGTTGTATTGGCTCTATGACAAACGTGTGTGTCAACTGCGGCGCTATGAAGTGGAAAGGAGAAGCACCTGGCATGTGTTGCAGTAGCGGAAAAGTGAAACTGGCAACTCTGCAAGATCCACCGCTCTTGCTAAAATCATTGCTTCTAGGTGACTCAGAAACGTCTAGGCATTTCCTTACAAATATTCGCAAGTACAATTCAGCTTTTCAGATGACATCAATGGGTTGCAATGAAATTAAGGAAACACATGGATGGAATCCTTGCTTCAAAGTGCAAGGTCAAGTGTACCACCTCATTGGAAGCCTGTGCCCTTTGCCTAATGAAGAATCCAAATTTGCTCAAATCTACTTTTTGGGTGATGTGGAGAGAGAGATACAAGTAAGACAAGGCATTGTTCCTGGTTTGAGGATAAATATCATTGAGGGTTTACAAAACATGCTTCATGCCATCAATAGGTATGTGCAGAGTTTTAAATTAGCCAAAGACGTTCTCCGTGAATATGATCAGCAGTACAAGGTTGTGATTCATGCTGACAAGAGGCCTCCTAGAGAACACAGAGGGCGGTTTAATGCTCCAATGTGTGATGAGGTAGCTGTGCTTATGGTCACAGAAGAACATGGAAAGAGAGACATTGTCCTTCGTAAGTCTGATGGCAGCCTTACAAGAATAGCTGAAACTCATCGCAGCTATGATGCTTTGCAGTATCCTCTCATACTTCCACATGGAGATGATGGATACTATTTTCCTGACCAACCAGTCCCAAACCAGTACAAAGTATCTGCGATGAAACATTATGCGTATCGACTGATGATGCGAGGTGGTGCAGACTTTAACATCTTGCTACGGTGTCAGAGACTGATGCAACAATATGTTGTTGACATGTACGCCAAAATAGAGACCGAACGGCTGTGCTTCCTTCGGCGAGAGCAAACAAAACTTCGAGCTGAACAATATGGTGAGTTGAGAGATGCACTTCTGGCAAGTGATGGAGATCCAACAAACATCGGTAAGACGGTGATCTTACCTAGCTCCTATACTGGAGGACCACGGTACATGCATGAACGTACACAGGATGCCATGTGCTATGTTAGAAAGTTTGGTAGGCCTTCTCTTTTTATCACAATGACGTGCAATCCCGGCTGGAAAGAAATCACTGATGAACTGCTGCCCATGCAGACAGCACAACATCGTCCAGACCTAATTGCACGTGTCTTTAACCTAAAAAGAAAGGAACTCATCAAACAGTTGACCAAGCACTGCATCTTCGGCAAGACTATTGCATACCTGTGTTCCATTGAATGGCAGAAACGTGGTCTGCCACATGCTCATATTTTAGTTTGGTTACCTGCAGAGCACAGCATTCATGCTGATGACATCGATGCCGCTATTTCCGCTGAGTTGCCTGACCCTAACTCTGACAAGGTGCTGTTTGATATAGTCATGACAAACATGATTCATGGCCCTTGCGGTCGCATGGACAAGCACTCACCCTGCATGCGAGATGGAGCATGCACGAAACGTTACCCGAAAGAGTTTAAAAGTGATACTCAGAGCGGCCATGATGGTTATCCATCATATCGACGACGTAAACCCGATGATTGTGGCCATCAAGGAATAAAGAAGATCAAAGGTAACGATGTCTGTATAGACAATCGATGGGTAGTACCTTACTCTCCCTACCTCTGCCGAATGTTTGCCTGTCATATCAACGTAGAGCTTTGTACAAGTGTCAAGTCTATCAAGTATGTCCTAAAGTATGTCAACAAGGGCAGGGACATGGCAGTTTTTTCGCTAGAAAAATCCCAACCTATCGATGAAATAGATCTGTACCAGACAGCAAGATACGTCAGTTGCAGTGAAGCTTGCTGGAGAATACTGAACTTTACCATTCACGATCGTCATCCAGCAGTGACAAACCTTCATGTCCACCTACTAAATGGGCAGAGGGTTGTTTACAATGATCAAAATGCTGTTGCTCTTGCTCAACGTCCACCTAAAACCACGTTGACAGCTTTTTTTGATCTCTGCGCTCGGTATCGTCCAGATCTTGACCAGCTTGCTACGCCCGACCAGAGGTTTGTTCAAAATTTGCTTTATGTAAATGTGCCCGAGTACTTTACATTTCATTCAGGCACCAAAACGTGGAACCCTCGAAGGCTTGGCACAGCTGTTTACAGTGATGGTCAAATAACTTCATTTAAAAAAAGTGAGGTCATTGGTCGAGTGTACGCCGTGCATCCTAAGCAACAGGAATGCTTCTTTTTACGCCTTCTGCTTCACCATAAGCGGGGACCTTGCTCTTTTGATGACTTGCTTACGATTGATGCACGAAAGTGCCAGACTTTTCGCGAAGCATGTAACTGCATGGGTTTGTTGGAAGAAGACTTGCATTGGACCATGGCCATGCAAGAGGCAGCCATGCGAGCCGGAGCATCTACACTACGTGCTCTGTTTGCTGTTATATTGACCACGTGTGATGTTGCTGACCCTCTTGCCATATGGTCTGCATATCGAAATGATATGACTGATGACATACTGCATCAGTGTAGGAGGGAAGCTCGACAGCCTGACATGGACTATAGTGATGATATGTACAACGAGTGTCTCTTTCGACTACAGGAATTAGTACAGCAGATGAGTGGACAGAAACTTGAAGAGTACGGACTGCCGCCTGTAAACAGGGGACATGAAGACAGACTGACAGTTGACCTACTTAGAGAAAAATCTTATGACAGAGAAGCACTGCAACAATTTGTAGACGAAAATGAAACGAATTTGACGATTGACCAACGCAACATTGACCTTCGCATTACAGATATGGTGGACCATGGGCAAGGAGGGATTATTTTTATTGATGCCCCAGGTGGCACAGGTAAAACCTACCTGATTAACCTTTCCCTGGCACGCCTCAGATCAAGAGGATTTGTCGCCCTTGCTGTCGCCAGCAGTGGCATTGCGGCACAGCTACTATCAAATGGGA